>NC_134408.1:572975-628598 GCF_038048845.1 Mixophyes fleayi | reverse complement strand
ATATATACACCATACACACACAGTATATATACACCATACACACACAGTATATATACACCATACACACACACAGTATATATACACCATACACACACAGTATATATACACCATACACACACACAGTATATATACACCATACACACACACAGTATATATACACCATACACACACACAGTATATATACACCATACACACACAGTATATATACACCATACACACACACAGTATATATACACCATACACACACAGTATATATACACCATACACACACACAGTATATATACACCATACACACACACAGTATATATACACCATACACACACACAGTATATATACACCATACACACACACAGTATATATAACACCATACACACACACAGTATATATACACCATACACACACACAGTATATATACACCATACACACACACAGTATATATACACCATACACACACAGTATATATACACCATACACACACAGTATATATAACAGCATACACACACACAGTATATATACACCATACACACACAGTATATATACAGCATACACACACAACCAGTATATATACATACACACACAGTATATATACACCATACACACAGTATATATACACCATACACACAGTATATATACACCATAACACACACAGTATATATACACCATACACACACACTGTATATATACACCATACACACACACAGTATATATACACCATACACACACAGTATATATACACCATACACACACACTGTATATATACACCATACACACACACTGTATATATACACCATACACACACACAGTATATATACATCATACACACACAGTATATATACATCATACACACACAGTATATATACACCATACACACACACAGTATATATACACCATATCACACACAGTATATATACACCATACACACACACAGTATATATACACCATACACACACACAGTATATATACATCATACACACACAGTATATATACACCATACACACACACAGTATATATACACCATACACACACACAGTATATATACATCATACACACACAGTAATATATACACCATACACACACACAGTATATATACACCATACACACACACAGTATATATACACACCATACACACACACACACACAGTATATATACACCATACACACACACAGTATATATACACACCATACACACACACTGTATATATACACCATACACACACACAGTACATATACACCATACACACACACTGTATATATACACCATACACACACACAGTATATATACACCATACACACACACTGTATATATACACCATACACACACACAGTATATATACACCATACACACACACAGTATATATACACCATACACACACACAGTATATATACACCATACACACACACAGTATATATACAGCATACACACACAGTATATATACACCATACACACACACAGCCAGGCAGAGCCGGCTCCGGCCGCCATCTTGTCCGGGGCTCACCTGCCTCCTCCGCTCCCGGTTATCGGGCACAATCCGGCGCCATCCGCTGCGGGGGTAGGTGAGGGGGGTGGGGGCTGTAGGCTGCGGGTGGGGGGTGGCACTCGGGGGGCTGTGTACCCCGGTATCGGAGGGCGGAGGGGGCGGGAACAGTTGCTACGAATGAGCGGGACGCAGCCGGCGTTCACTGCGCAAAATGGCGTCGTGGGCGGGGACACCGAGCTTTTCATAAAGGGCGGGGACTGGTGACGTCACGGGGCCTGGAGCGTGCTGGGAAATGTAGTTCCGACCTGTGTGACGAACGCTGATATTGTGTGTGTGTGCCCGTGTGCCCGTGTGCCCGTGTGCCCGTGTGCCCTGGTCCTGCGACTTGTTACCGTCCACATTTATTCCTGCATCCCCCTCACCTGTCCCCCCCCCCCCCTTATATATCTCTCAAATATCCTTCACCTATCCCCTCCTCTCTCATACATGTCCCCCCAGGTGAAGGATGTATGAGGGATAAATAAGGACATTTATCCCTCACCTGGTCCCTCCTCCTCGTACATCCCTCACCTGGTCCACTTCCCCCCTCATATATCCCTCATATGTCCCTCACCTGTCCACTTCCCCCCCTCATATATCCCTCATATGTCCCTCACCTGGTCCTTCCCTACTCATACATCCTTTACCTGTCCACTTCCCCCCCTCATATATCCCTCATATGTCCCTCACCTGGCCCCTCCCTCCTCATACATCCTTTACCTGGTCCACTTCCCCCCTCATATATCCCTCGTACATCCCTCACCTGGCCCTTCCCTACTCATACATCCTTTACCTGGTCCACTTCCCCCCCTCATATATCCCTCGTACATCCCTCACCTGGCCCTTCCCTACTCATACATCCTTTACCTGGTCCACTTCCCCCCCTCATATATCCCTCGTACATCCCTCACCTGGTCCTTCCCTACTCATACATCCTTTACCTGGTCCACTTCCCCCCCCCCTCATATATCCCTCGTACGTCCCTCACCTGGTCCCTCCCTCCTCATACATCCCTCACCTGGTCCACTTCCCCCCTCATATATCCCTCATATGTCCCTCACCTGGTCCTTCCCTCCTCATACATCCTTTACCTGGTCCACTTCCCCCCTCATATATCCCTCGTACATCCCTCACCTGGCCCTTCCCTCCTCATATATCCCTCATACATCCCTCACCTGTCCACTTCCCCCCCTCATATATCCCTCGTAGATCCCTCACCTGGGCCTTCCCTCCTCATACATCCCTCACCTGCTCCCTCCTTCCTCGTACATCCCTCACCTGGCCCCTTCCCCCTCATACGTCCCTCACCTGGTCCTTCCCTCCTCATACATCCCTCACCTGTCCACTTCCCCCCCTCATACATCCCTCACCTGGCCTTTCCCTACTCATACATCCCTCACCTGGCCCTTCCCTCCTCATACATCCCTCACCTGGCCTTTCCCTACTCATACATCCCTCACCTGGCCCTTCCCTCCTCATACATCCCTCACCTGGCCTTTCCCTACTCATACATCCCTCACCTGGCCTTTCCTTCCTCATACATCCTTTACCTGTCCACTTCCCCCCCTCATATATCCCTCGTACGTCCCTCACCTGGCCCTTCCCTACTCATACATCCCTCACCTGTGCACTTCCCCCCCCTCATATATCCCTCGTACGTCCCTCACCTGGCCCTTCCCTACTCATACATCCCTCACCTGTCCACTTCCCCCCCTCATATATCCCTCACCTGGCCCTTCCCTACTCATACATCCCTCACCTGTCCACTTCCCCCCCTCATATATCCCTCGTACATCCCTCACCTGGCCTTTCCTTCCTCATACATCCTTTACCTGTCCACTTCCCCCCCTCATATATCCCTCATACGTCCCTCACCTGGCCCCTCCCTCCTCATACATCCTTTACCTGTCCACTTCCCCCCCTCATATATCCCTCGTACATCCCTCACCTGGTCCCTCCTTCCTCATACATCCCTCACCTGTCCACTTCCCCCCCTCATATATCCCTCGTACATCCCTCACCTGGCCCTTCCCTACTCATACATCCCTCACCTGTCCACTTCCCCCCCCTCATATATCCCTCGTACATCCCTCACCTGGCCTTTCCTTCCTCATACATCCTTTACCTGTCCACTTCCCCCCCTCATATATCCCTCGTACATCCCTCACCTGGCCTTTCCTTCCTCATACATCCTTTACCTGTCCACTTCCCCCCCTCATATATCCCTCACCTGGTCCCTCCTTTCTCATACATCCCTCACCTGTCCACTTCCCCCCCTCATATATCCCTCGTACATCCCTCACCTGGCCCTTTCCTCCTCATACATCCCTCACCTGGCCTTTCCTTCCTCATACATCCTTTACTTGTCCACTTCCCCCCCTCATATATCCCTCGTACGTCCCTCACCTGGTCCCTCCTTCCTCATATATCCCTCACCTGTCCACTTCCCCCCCTCATATATCCCTCGTACATCCCTCACCTGGCCCTTCCCTCCTCATACATCCCTCACCTGGCCTTTCCTTCCTCATACATCCTTAACCTGTCCACTTCCCCCCCTCATATATCCCTCGTACATCCCTCACCTGGCCCTTCCCTACTCATACATCCCTCACCTGGCCTTTCCTTCCTCATACATCCTTAACCTGTCCACTTCCCCCCCTCATATATCCCTCGTACATCCCTCACCTGGCCTTTCCTTCCTCATACATCCTTTACCTGTCCACTTCCCCCCCTCATATATCCCTCGTACGTCCCTCACCTGGCCCTTCCCTACTCATACATCCCTCACCTGTCCACTTCCCCCCCCTCATATATCCCTCGTACATCCCTCACCTGGCCTTTCCTTCCTCATACATCCTTTACCTGTCCACTTCCCTCACTCATATATCCCTCACCTGGTCCCTCCTTCCTCATACATCCCTCACCTGTCCACTTCCCCCCCTCATATATCCCTCGTACATCCCTCACCTGGCCCTTCCCTCCTCATACATCCCTCACCTGGCCTTTCCTTCCTCATACATTCTTTACCTGTCGACTTCCCCCTCTCATATATCCCTCGTACGTCCCTCACCTGGCCCTTCCCTACTCATACATCCTTTACCTGGTCCCTCCTTCCTCATACATCCCTCACCTGGTCCCTCCTTCCTCATATATCCCTCACCTGTCCACTTCCCCCCCTCATATATCCCTCATACGTCCCTCACCTGGCCCTTCTTCCTCATACATCTCTCACCTGTCCACTTCCCCCCCTCATATATCCCTCATACATCCCTCACCTGTCCACTTCCCCTCCCCCTCATAGATCCCTCACCTGTCCACTTCCCCACCCCCCTCATAGATCCCTCACCTGTCCACTTCCCCTTCCCTCCTCATATATCCCTCACCTGTCCACTTCCCCTTCCCTCCTCATATATCCCTCACCTGTCCACTTCCCCTTCCCTCCTATATCCCTCACCTGTCCACTTCCCCTCCCCCCTCATAGATGCCTCACCTGTCCACTTCCCCTTTCCCCCTCATATATCCCTCATACATCCTTTACCTGTCCACTTCCCCCCCTCATATATCCCTCATCTCTCACCTGTCCACTTCCCCTTTCCTCTCATACATCCCTCATAGATCCCTCACCTGTCCACTTCCCCTTCCCCCTCATAGATCCCTCACCTGTCCACTTCCCCTTTCCCCCTCAATACATCCCTCACCTGTCCACTTCCCCTTCCCTCCTCATATATCCCTCACCTGGCCCCTACCTCCTCATACATCCCTCACCTATCCACTTTCCCTCCCCCCTCATAGATCCCTCACCTGTTCACTTCCCCTTCCCTCCTCATACATCCCTCACCTGTCCACTTCCCCTCCCCCTCACACATCCCTCACCTGTCCACTTCCCCTCCCCCCTCATAGATCCCTCACCTGTCCACTTCCCCTTTCCCCTCCTCATATATCCCTCGCCTGGCCCATCCCTCCTCATACATCCCTCACCTGTCCACTTCCCCTCCCCCCTCATAGATCCCTCACCTGTCCACTTCCCCTTTCCCCCTCATATATCCCTCACCTGTCCACTTCCCCTTTCCCCCCACATACATCCCTCACCTGGCCCCTCCTTCCTCATACATCCCTCACCTGTCCACTTCCACTCCCCCCTCATAGATCCCTCACCTGTCCACTTCCCCTTTCCCCCTCATATATCCCTCACCTGTCCACTTCCCCTTTCCCCCCCCCATGCATCCCTCATCTGGCCCCTCCCCCCTCACATATCACTCACTTGTCCACTACCACTTCCTCCCTCATACATCCCTCACCTGGCCTCTCCCTCCTCATACATCCCTCACCTGTCCACTTCCCCTCCCCCCTTATACATCCCTCACCTGTCCACTTCCCCTCCCCCCTTATACATCCCTCACCTGTCCACTTCCCCTCCCCCCTCATAGATCCCTCACCTGTCCACTTCCCCTTTCCCCCTCATACATCCCTCACCTGTCCACTACCCCTTCCTCCCTCATACATCCCTCACCTGTCCCCTCCTTCCTCATACATCCCTCACCTGCCCCCTCTGTGACAGGATGGACCTCCTATGACCCCGTGTCTGTTGTGTTGCTGGGGACCGGTAGGTTTGCCTTGCCACCATCCTCTTTCTTTCTTCTACATGCGCCCTCTAACCGTAGTTGGAGGGGCTTAAGCTGCTGCCAGCACTGGACTCCTTAGTGGCATCCAGAAATGTGACCTTCTAGGTGTCTCTCACTGCTAGTATACCCCATCACTGGGCACCTGGGCTGGTACCCCTAACCTCTTCCTGAAGATCTGCGTTGCTGTGGATGGATCCCCCCTGCCTTATCACACTGGCCAGAGCTGTTGGGTAGCAGGCAGAGCGGTAGTACTAGACGCTGGGTCCAAACCTCAGAACAGCCGGGAACGGATTAGATTTGGGTCTAATCTGCATGTCACAGGAATTACAGCAGGGAAGTAGTTGTCAAGCAGGCTCTTGAAGCAAATGATGTTTATTAGCTCAAGTGTCCTAATAATGACAGTTCACACTAGTGTATGTACTAGTGATCAGAAGGTCAGATGGAACAACAATGATTTTTTTCAGTGCAAACCAGTGCTCTTTTTATACAGGTTTAGAGACTTAGCTTGGCAGGAGGTACTGTGGCCTCCTGCCCCTTTAACCAATCTGGACTGACTTATGCAGCCTGCACGTGAATCAGCCCAGAGAGGTTAACACCATGTTACATTGAAACTAGTGACAGGGGGTGTATTTCCCCCCTGTCCACGAGCTGCCAGGGAGAGGGGGGCTCAGCCCACTCTCCTCCCCGATGCTTGTCTGTCTGGGGAGGGAGATTTATCCTTTAAATCTGCCTAAAACTACCTCAAGGGACCCAACTCTGGGATCTGGCTCTCCCCTCTGGACGAAAATAGTACCAGAGGGAGAGAGACCAGGTCCCAGGGCAGCAGTCTGCCTGTCGCTAGCTGAAGCTCCTTGAGCTCCACTCCGCTGCACCTTCTGGATCTATTTGATTCCAGGAGGCTGCTGTAGAAGTCCCTTTGGCAGCCAATGAAACTGGCTGCTGGGGGATGAAGGATCCAGGACTGCCTCTGCAGCCCCCGCTGGACCACCAGGGACAGGCTAAGTACTTTTAATTTTATATACAATATTGTGGAAAAGTTTTAGGCAGGTGTGGAAAAAATGCTGCAAAGTAAGAATCCTTTCAAATATAGAATTGTTAATGGTTTATTTTTATCAATGAACAAAATGCAAAGTGAATGAACAGAAGAGAAATCTAAATCAAATCAAAGTCTGCAGGCAACAGTGAAGCATGGTGGAGGTTCCTTGCAAGTTTGGGGCTGCATTTCAGCAAATGGAGTTGGGGATTTGGTCAGAATTAATGGTGTCCTCAATGATGATGTCACGATTCAGAGCAGGGAATATGGTTCCTAGGTTTGTCATGCAGAAGTACAGATAGTGAGCAGAGATCTTGTAGATTAGTCACACTGAACAGCTGAGCTGAGATGCTGGAAAGGATGGTAACTCTGAGTTGATATCCAGAAATGAGCAGCTGAGCTGAGGTGCTGGAAAGGATGGTAAATCTGTGAGTTGATATCCAGGAATGAGCAGCTGAGCTGAGGTGCTGGAAAGGATGGTAAATCTGTGAGTTGATATCCAGGAATGAGCAGCTGAGCTGAGGTGCGGGAAAGCATGGTAACTCTGTGAGTTGATATCCAGGAATGAGCAGAGCTGAAACAGACAGGTAGAAATACAGGAACCGGTAGGAGAGCTCTGTGAGCTGAGAACTGTAGATTAGACACATTGAGCAGCAGAGCTGAGATGCTGGAAAGGATGGTAACTCTGTGAGTTGATATCCAGGAATGAGCAGCTGAGCTGAGGTGCTGGAAAGGATGGTAATCTCTGTGAGCTGATATCCAGGAATAAACAGAACTGAGTCATGTTGAAATACAGGAACCGGTAGGAGAGCTCTGTGAGCTGAGAAATGTAGATTAGACACTGGTGCAGCTGAGCTGAGGTGCTGGAAAGGATGGTAACTCTGTGAGCTGATATCCAGGAGTGAGCAGCTGAGTCAGTCATGCAGAGATACAGGAAGCAGGTAAGCGGGAGCCAAGTCTTCACACAGGCAGGGCTGACAACCAAATAACAGGCAACAGAGTGTTGGCCCAGGTGCCTTAAATAGTGAGGTGATGACAGGCTGGACAAAAGGGAGCAGAGAGGAGGAGTTCTATCTGACAGGACGGATCTGCGCATGTGCAGATCCGGAATTGAGATGGTCGCCATCGGACGGACGCTGCTCCCGGCGCTGGCAAGGATCCCCATATTTGGCAGGTGAGAGTATCAAGCCCCTTGTTTGAGGCGATATGTGATAGTACCCCCCGCCCCCCTTTTAAAGGTGGCCGCTGGACACCTAGGAGAGTTCTGCTGAAGAGATTTAGAGTGGAATTTTCCTAAAAGAGCCAGGGCATGGATATCTGAAGCATCGACCCATGTCCATTCTTCGGGACCAAAGCCTTTCGAATTCAATAGGTATTTAATCTTGCTCCGAGATTTTTTGGCATCCAGAATCTGGGTGATCTCGAACTCCTCTTCTTATAGAAGCTTGGGTGGAGGAGGCAAAGGAGAAACAGAAGAGAATCTGTTGATGATTGGTTTTAGAAGAGAGGCATGAATTGTATTGAAGATACAGAGAGATGGAGGAAGTTGTAGTTTGAAACAGACAGGGTTAATCATCCGTAGGACTTTGTAAGCACTGATGGAACGTGGAGCAAATTTCATGGACAGTACTTTGAGACGGATGTTCCGGGTAGAGAGCCATACCCTGTCTCCCACTTTGATTGCAGGAACCGCCCATCGTCTCTTATCCGCAAAGCGTTTATAACGCTCTGACGTTCTCCTGAGCGAAGTAACAACTTGGGACCAGATGGAGGAGAAATCACGCTGAAGGATGTCCACAGCAGGAACTTGGGTGGGAGGGAGGGCTGAGAATTTGGGTAGAGAGGGGTGTAACCTATAGACAATGAGCGGAGTTGCAGATGTAGATTCGTGAAACAGATTGTTGTGGGCGAACTCAGCCCAGGGTAGGAGTTCGGACCAGTTATCTTGATTGGCAGAGTAAAAAATTCTGAGAAAGGTCTCAAGGTCTTGATTTACACTCTCTGGCCATTAGATTACGGGTGATATGCTGAGGAGAGATTTAATTGAATCTTGAGGGCCTTGCATAGTGCTCGCCAGAACTTGGAGACGAATTGGACTCTGTGATCCGTTACGATTTCTAGAGGGCATCCATGGAGCCAGAAGATTTCCTTCATAAAATGCTGTGCCAGAACTAAAGAAGAAGGCAATCCAACTAAGGGGATGAAATTTACTATCTTAGATAGGCGGTCTACAATAACCCAGATAGTATTGAAGCCTTGACTGGGTGGAAGGTCTGTTACAAAATCCATGCTGATGTGTGTCCAAGGTCTAGTTGGCATGGGTAGAGACACAAGAGAACCAGTAGGAAGTTGATGGGAGGATTTGTGTTGAGCTCAGATGGTACTGGCAGCCACAAATTCTTTTACATCGGAGCGAAGGGTAGGCCACCAATAGTCTCGTGAGATGATCTCCAATGATTTCAGGAAGCCCTTGGGACCGGAGAAACGGGACACATGCAACCAGTGTAGAAGCTTCTTCCGGAGATGAAGAGGGACAAAAGTCTTGCCTGGAGGAGGAACTTGGAATCCAAGATGGGATGTTCCGGAACTTGGTTAGCATTCTGAGTGGAGAAAATTCTTGAAAGAGCATCTGCCTTTTTATTCATACAGCCGGGTTTGTAAGTCACACGCAGATTAAAACGAGAAAAGAATAGTGACCAGCGAGCTTGGCGAGGATTAAGGCACTGGGCAGTTTGCAAGTATAAGAGATTCTTATGGTCTGTGAAGATGGTAACAGGAAACCAAACTCTTTCCAGAAGGTAGCGCCACTCAGAGAGTGTCATTTTCATGGCGAGTAACTCCTTGTCCCCGATGGTGTAGTTGCGTTCTGCAAGAAGAAATTTGCGAGACTAGAAAGCGCAAGGCAGGAATTTATTGGAGTTGAGTTTTTGGGAGCGTACAGTTCCAATGCCCTCTGCAGAGGCGTCAACATCAAGGAAAAAATGTAGAGTCATCCGGTTGTCTATGGATGGGAGCTGAGGAGAAAGCCCCTTTGAGAAAGGTAAAAGCTTCTATAGCCTGTGAGGGCCAAACCTTGGTATTGGCTCCATTGTAGATGAGAGCTGTAATTGGAGCGATAATGGTAGAATATCCTCGGATAAATTGTCTATAATAATTTTCAAAACCTAGCTAACGCTGGATAGCCTTGAGGCCAGATAGTATTGGCCAATCTAGGATGGCACGAATCTTCTCAGGATCCATCTGTAGCCCGGTGCCAGAAACAATGTAACCCAGGAATAACATAGACAGGGCCTCGAAAGAACATTTCTCCAGTTTGCAAAAGAGGTGATTCTTCGAAGTTCTATCCAGACTCCGCGAGACATGTAGACGGTGGGAGTCAAGATCTTTAAAAAAAAAATCAAGATGTCATCGAGATATACTACTATGCAGGAGTAGAGCAAATCTCTGAAGATTTTGTTGACATAACTTTGTACTGCCTCCGCTGTTTTCTATAGTCTGAAAGGCATGACAAGATACTAGTAATGACCGTCCAGAGTGTTAAAGGCGGTCTTCATTCATCACCTGCTCGGATCCTGATGAGGTTGTAAGCCCCTCGCAAGTCCAATTTAGTGAAAATCTTGGCACCTTTAATCCTATCAAACAGTTCTGTGATTAGGGGGATAGGATAGTGATTCTTTACAGTGATGTAATTCAAACCGTGGTAGTTTATACAAGGTCTTAGGGTTCCGTCTTTTTTTTTTTTTTTTTTTTTTTTTTACAAAAAAGAAACCTGCCCCACGGGGAGATAGTAGGCCGAATAAAGTCACGTTGTAGGTGGATATGGCTTGTGTCTCTGGCAGGGAGAGAGGATAAAAACGTCCCATAGGGGGAGTCTTGTCTGGAAGGAGATCAATCGGACAATCCCAGAGGCAATGAGGCGGGAGAAGCTCAGAGCGTCCCTTGTCAAAGACGTCAGAAAACGAGGAGGTAATGCTGGAGGAGGAGAGCGTGTTGACACTGTAGACACATGGAGCAGTTTGACCTGAGCCAGACAATGAGAGTGGCAGTAGGGTCCCCAAGCCAAAACTTGAGATGAATTCCAAGCCATATGTGGAGAGTGTTGTTGAAGCCACGGTAACCCCAAGATCATGGGTGTGGTAGTTTGAGGCAGTACCACGAACGAGATCTGTTCAGAGTGCAGTTCTCCAATTCGAAGGGAGCTGGTTTCGTTTGTATATAAATGGTCCCATTGGGGAGCCGAGAACCATCGATATCAGTTATGATAATAGGAATCTTCAAAGATACTGTAGGCAAAAACCACCGAGAGACCAAGGAATGGGAAATGAAGTTTCCAGCTGCTCTGGAGTCTAATAAGGCTGAAGAGTTAAACTTGATAGAAACAGACTGTATGGAAACAGGAATGGAGCAAGAACCAGAAATAGAGGAGGGTTTAGATGTCCCCAACCTTACCTCCTGAGAGCAGATTAGGGTTTGGCTTTTCCCAACTTCTTGGGACATAAATAGAGATAATGCCCGGATTCTGTGCAATAGATGCAAAGGTTGTTCCTTCGTCTTCTCTCGCGTTCCTTAGGAGTCAAACAAGTTCTCCCTAGTTGCATTGGCTTGTCAGGAACGGTAGGAGGTTGAAAACGAGGATCCAGCCTAAAAGTAGAGCAACGGGAATGATCTTTCTCAGCTGATCTCTCCCAGATTCATAGATCTACCTGGTTACAAAGGGATATGAGGACATCCAGGTTGAAAGGTAACTCTTGAGGGGCCATAACATCTTTCACCCGATTGGAAAGTCCCTGCCAGAAAGCAGCCACTAGAGCCTCATTGTTCCACTGGAGCTCTGAAGAGAGTGTTTGGAACTCAATCACATATTGAGTCACAGAAAGGGTCCCTTTGCGGAGTCTCAGAATGCTAGTGGCCGCAGAGGCAACACGTCCAGGCTCATCAAAAATCCTCAGAAATGAAGATAAGAAGGCAGAGCAGTCACTAAGAAGTAAATTGTTTCTCTCCACAAGGGTAAAGCCCAGGCCAAGACTGGTCCCGTCAACAGTGAAATGATGAAGTGAAATTATGAGGTTGGAGCTCGAACTGGATCAGACATTGATTCAAAAATCCACGTCAGGTTGTAGGGTCGCCGTCAAAGGTGTGGGGAGTCTAAGCGTAGAGGGAGACACAGGAGAGGCCTGCTGGGCAATTGACTCAACTGGAGGTGGCGGAGAAACTGGAGTTTATATCCATGAATGAGCAGAGCTGAGTCGGTTATGCAGAGTTACAGGAAGCAGGTAAGAGCTCTGTGAGCTGAGAACTGTAGATTAGACACACTGGAGCAGCTGAGGTGCTGGAAAGGATGGTAAATCTGTGAGATGATATCCAGGAATGAGCAGCTGAGCTGAGGTGCTGGAAAGGATGGTAACTGTGAGTTGATATCCAGGAATGAGCAGAGCTGAGTCAGTCATGCAGAGTTACAGGAAGCAGGTAAGAGAGCTCTGTGAGCTGAGAACTGTAGATTAGACACTGGTGCAGCTGAGCTGAAGTGCTGGAAAGGATGGTAACTGTGAGTTGCTATGCAGGAATGAGCAGCTGAGTCAGTCATGCAGATATACAGGAACAGGTAAGGTGGAGCCAAGTCTTCACACAGTCAGGGCTGAAAAACAAAGAACAGGCAACAGAGTGTTCGCTCAGGTGCCTTAAATAGTGAGGTGATGACAGGCTGGACGAATGGAAGCAGAGAGGAGTTCATTTCTGACAGGAAATGCGCAGATCCGGAATCAAGATGGTCGCTGCAATCGGACGGACGCTGCACCCGGCACTGGCCAGGATCCTCACATTTGGCAGGTGAGTGTATCGAGCCTCTTGTATTGGGGCGATATGTGATAGATGAGAAATACAGGCAGGTACTTATCCATCATGCAATACCATCAGGGAGGCATCTGATTGTCTTCAACTTTATTCTGCAACAGGAGAATGACATACAGCCAATATCATTAAGAACTATCTTCAGCATAAAGAAGAACAAAGAGTCTTGGAAATGATGATATGGCCCCCATAGAGCCCTCAACATCATCGAGTCTGTCTGTGATTACATGAAAAGACAGAAGGATTTGAGCAAGCCTACATCCACAGAAGATCTGTGGCTAGTTCTCCAAGATGTTTGGAACAACAAAAACTGTGTGCAAGTGTACCTAGTTTTTCCTGCACATCCCACAGATGCTCGATCAGATTGAGATCTTGGGAATTTGTACTCTTTGTCATGTTCTTTAAAACATTCCTGAACAATTTGTGCAGCGCATTATCCTGCTGAAAGAGGCCACTGCCATCAGGGAATACCTTTGTCATGCAGGGGTGTATTTGGTCTACAACAATGTTAAGGTAGGTTGTGAGTGTCAAAGTAACATCCACATGAATGGCAGGACCCAAGGTTTCCCATCAGAACACAGCCCAAAGCATTACGCTGCCTCCGCTGGCTTGCCTTTTTCCCATAGTGCATCCTGGTGCCATCTCTTCCCCAGGTAAATGATGCACACGCATCCAGTCATCCACATAATGTAAAAGAAAATATAACTCATCAGACCAGGCCACCTTCTTCCATGGTTCAGTTCTGATGGTCATGTGCCCACTGGACAAGAGTCACCATGGGCACTCTGACTGGTCAGCAGCTACACAGCAAGTTGCGATGCACTGTGTGTTCTGACACCTCTCTATAATAGCCAGCATTAACTTTTTCAGCAATTTGTGCTACAGTAGCTCTTCTATGGGATTGGACCAGACAGGTTAACCTTCGCTCCCCATGCGCATCAATGAGCCTTGGGCACCCGTGGCCCTGTGACCGGTTGTCCATCCTTGGACCACTTTTGGTAGGTACTAACCACTGCATACTAGGAACACCACACAAGACCTTCCGTTTTGGAGATGGTCTGATCCAGTCTTCTCACCATCACAATTTGGTCCTTGTCAGAGTCACTCAGATCCTTACGCTTGCCCGCTTTTTCTGCTTACAATACATCAACTTTAAAAACTGGCTGTTCACTTGCTGTCTAAAATATCCCACCCCTTCTCAGGTGCCATTGTAACCAGATAATCAGTGTTATTCCCTTCACTTGTCAATGGTTTTAATGTTGTGGTTGATCAGTGTACATTATAGAACAAAAAAAACCGATGAGATAAAATTTAGTGTAGTGATGAGATGAGAAACATTTGTTGTAGTTCAAATGTATGAGCATGATGCACATTACAGCTCATAGAGGACCTGGTGACAGTAGAGAGGGTGAAGAGTAACATATTTGGGAGACCCATTTGAGTGTGTGTCTCAGGTGGATCTGAAAGTGTTAACCTGGTCTATGTTACGAGCTGCGGTGGTTCCCCTAGCCGCCGCGACTCACTCTGCTCGGCTGCCTGCGTTCCACGGTCTCCTTGACGACCGGGACGTTGTTTCAGGTTTCCGTCACTTCAGGTTTCTTGACATCTCAGCATCCCGGCCATTGCTAGGGCAACGTCCGGGATGCTGAGATGTCATATCACCACGTCCCAGCAGGGGGATTAGCCGGGCACGTGCGTAGTGAGGGTGGAGGTTCATTTTCAGCCTCCTGGGGCTAATTATCTTATGCTGTGCCTCCTAGCTGGTGATTGGCTGCTCTATATATTTAAGGCAGGGAGGACTTAGCCTCCCTGCCGGTTATAGGGTTCAGTTCATGGCTGCTGACCTGCTCCTGTCCTGTTGTGCTGATTCCTGGATTCTGATTGTTTGCTTGTAGCCTTGACCTTTTGCTTGTGACTCAGTTACCCTCGTTTGCTGCTGGCCCTGACCTTTGCCTGAAATGGACCACGCTGCCTGCTGTCATCACCTCCTGTTCCCATGCTGCGGCATTACTCATAATCTTGCACTACATTGAGTTTAAAACCTGTGAGCATATCCAGCTCTATGGGAAAGGCGGCTGCTATAGGTGAAGACCTCTGCCGATGGTTCTGATAATAGTTGTTAGCCGTAACTGTCTGTTTAAAAATGACTAAAATCCCCCCACCTCCTGCCACCACTCAGATTTAGTTCAACAACTGACACTCCTAGGAAGTTTTCTGATACTCTCTGGATTACTCCAAAATGCATTCACAACCTAATTTTCTTTGAACAAAGCAAATAGATGCAGCGTTATAAAAACCTAGGCTATCACACACATGAATTATTTAAGAATATAAAGATAGAATGTTATTAAATGGGATTTAATATGGCAAAAAGTTGCTAAAATGCTTATTGAATAAAAATGGGGATAACAAAGTGACATACAGAAATATAAATGCAAAACAATTTTCTTAAAATAAAATAAGAATAAAACACAGAAATGTTATTACCACACTGAAGTATTCTTTTGTCGTCTAGGGAAGACTAGAAGGTCTGGATAATTCATCAGTTGAAGATGGAATCCCAAAACGCTGACAATTTCTAAAATCATTTCAGCACTTTAATTATTGTTCTTTGTTGCCCAAGCCCCCCTTCTCTGTGACATCACAGCAAGAGTATGCGAATATGTTTTACAGCCAGTTTATTGCCCTTTGACCAAGAATAGTTAAAGTAATGAGTTTTCTAAATCTATTATAACAATCTCCTGAAACATAACAGAGATGTTGCATCAATTTTACTAATAATTGTATTTTTTATGCATATTTCGTGTGGCTAGTTCCAGTTGTTATAAATTTATACAGAGGTCGTCTCAAACAATGATTATGGAAAGTATTGCTTTGATGCATCATATTCCCATATAGGGATTACACATTGTTGTTGGATTCACCCCAAATATGGTCCTTTGTAGCCAAAAGAACTTAACATTTTTAAGATTTGTTGATTAGGCAATAAAGAAATGGTCGACTCTGGCCGTCTGTGACACCAGCTGAATGAGCAATCAAAGCCAGGTGACATAAAGCATACATCATCATCATCATCATCATCATCAACATCATCATCAACATTTATTTATATAGCACCAGCAAATTCCGTAGGGCTTTACAATTGGGAACAGAGTGGCTCAGCAGAGGAATAACGGTTTGCAAGGAAAATCAATCTAGCCGCTGCGTGCAAAATAGATTGTATGGGTTCGAGTCTGACTTTGGGAAGACCCGTAAGGAGGAAATTGTAATAGTTGATGCGGGAGATGATGAGTACATGAATTCATGTTTTTGCGGTGTCTTGTGTGCTTATTCTGGAAATGTTCTTTAGGTGTATGTAACATGATTTAGATATAGAGTTGATGTGGGGAATAAACTGCAGTTGTGAGTCAAGGATTACACCTAGGCAACGAGCTTGCAGAGTGGGATTTATGGTCATGTTATCAACAGAAATAGAAATGTCAGGCAGGAAGCTTCTGTTTTTGGGTGGGAATATTATTAACTCAGTTTTTGAAAGATTGAGTTTGAGTTGGCGAGAAGACATCCAAGATGAAATGGCAGAAAGACAGTCACTAACGCGAGACAACACAGATGGTGAAAGATCAGGAGAAGATAGATATATTTGTGTATCATCCGTATAGAGATGATACTGAAATCCAAAGGAGCTTATTAGTTTTCCAAGAGAAGTGGTGTAGATAGAGAATAGCAGAGGACCTAGTACTGAGCCTTGTGGTACTCCTACTGATAAAGGAAGCGGAGCAGAGGTGGATCCAGAGAAATTAACACTGAAAGAGCGATTAGAAAGGTAGGATGAGAACCAGGATAGGACAGTGCCTTCAAGACCTAGGGATTGTAGCGTTTGTATGAGGAGAGAGTGGTCAACAGTGTCAAATGCAGCAGAGAGATCCAGGAGAATTAGAAGAGAGTAATGGTTATTACTTTTTGCTGTGATCAAATCATTGACAACCTTGGTCAGCGCAGTCTCTGTGGGGTGTTAAGAGCGAAAGCCTGACTGAAGAGGATCCAAAAGGTTGTTTGCTGTAAGAAAGTGTGTGAGGAGTTGTGTAGGCAATTCTCAAGAAGCTTGGAGGGGCATGGGAGCTGAGAGATGGGGCGGTAATTTGCGAGAGAGTTAGGGTCAGAATTTTGTTTTTTTAAAATGGGAGTAATCACTGCATGCTTGAATAGTGATGGAAAAATACCAGTAGAAAGAGAGAGATTACAGATTTTAGATAGAGGGGGAATGAGCACAGGAGACAGGGACATACCAATTTGTGAGGGAATGGGATCAAGAGGACAGGAGGTAGACTAGGAAGATGAGAAGAGAGTAGAAACTTCCTCTTCATTTGTGGGATCAAATGAGAGCGTGTCAGAGGGTGCTACAAAGGAATTGAGCCAATTGCTTGTCAAGGGAGATGATATCATTTCAAGTCTGATCTTATCAATTTTGTCCTTGAAATAGGAAGCAAGATCCTGGGCACTGATAGTAGTTGGAGGATTTGGGGTGGGAGGATTCAGAAGAGATTTAAATGTGTTAAAGAGGCGTTTGGGGTTTGAAGCCTGAGCATAGATGAGAGATTGGAAGTAGGTTTGTTTAGCAGTGTCCAGAGCATTTCTATAGGAGTGGTAGATCCCAGTATATGTGATGAAATCATAAGAGGTACAAGATTTACGCCAGTGACGTTCTGCTTTACGAGAAAGTTTTTGTAGAGTTTGTGTTACTGTAGTGTGCCACGGTTGGCAATGAAGTCTACGCAAAGTATGTAGTGTCGCTGGAGCCACTTGATCCAGGGCAGTTGCTAGGGTTTGGTCAAAATGGGGTACTGACCGATCAGGGGAGGAAAATGTAGAAATTGGGGAGAGAAGGTGTTGGAGAGAGGTGGAAAACTGTTGAAGATCAATAGAGTTGAAATTCCTGTGGTTGTGAGGAGACTTGGAAGAGTTTGACACTAGGGAGAGTAAAGAACTGGGGGTGAGCGAGTAGCTAATAAGGTGATGATCCGAGAGGGGGAAAGGAGTGTTAAGGAAATTAGAAACTGAGCATAGTCTAGAGAAAACAAGATCAAGACAGTGGCCAATCTGATGAGTAGCGGATTCAATCCACTGGGAGAGGTCAAGTGTAGAGGTTAGAGAGAGTAGTTTGGAAGCAGCATTGGAACGTGAATTAGAAATAGGGATGTTGAAATCACCCATGATGATGGTGGGGATGTCAGAGGATAAGAAGTGAGGGTGCCACGCAGAGAAGTGTTCAAGAAATTGTTGGTGTGGATAGATGACAGCAACACGCATAGAGAACGGGTTAAAAATCCTAACCGCATGTACTTCAAAACGTGAGTGATGGGACATTTGGTAGAACTGTGAACGTGCACTGTGGGGAGAGAAGTAGTCCAACCCCCCCTCCTTGTCTGCCTCCTGGTCTGGGGGTGTAGGTGTAATGGAGACCACCATGTGAAAGGGCTGCAGGTGAGGCAGTGTCTGAATGTGTGAGCCATGTTTCTGTTATTGCCAGAAGGTTGAGGTTGTTTGAGAGGAAGAGATCATGTACGGAGGTAAGTTTGTTACAAACAGAGCGTACATTCCAAAGGGCACATCTAAAGGACTTTGGAAGAGAGGGGAGACAGGTGATGTGTTTAAGGTTTGCCGGATTTCTGTAGTGTTCAGATATATGTGTGTGGGAGAATTGAAAGGGACCTGGATTAGGTGATATATCACCGGCTAATAGAAGCAGGGAGGAAGAAAGGTAGGAAAGATGATTGTAAGATGTGCGTCTTTTTAGTTTCTGGCGGCAGGGTGAGGCTGTTAAAGTTGTTGGATTTAAATAGGAAAAGAGTTCACAAGTGTTCACTAGAGGTGAGTGAAGTAATGAAGGGGCAATGTGGGCAGAGGTGTGTGTTGCAGGATGGGTGAGGGATGATATAGTCCTAAAGATAATGCCATGAAAAGAGAGAAAGAAAAATATTTTGGCAAGCATTGGGATTTATGAGTCAAATAGCAAAAATGATCAAAAATCATCAAAATACATAAAGCCCTTGTTTGCTTACACACAGTGATTTGCTGGAATCCTTATATAAAATAACTTTTTTTTTTAGGATTGATCATGACCACACTAAAATATTATTTTCCTATTTATCCTAAGTAGGCTATAATCATGACCGAGTAGAAGCATACATCCTGCTTGGTGAGGTCAACCCTCTGCAGCTGGGATCCAGGGCGAGCATTTTACGTGATGGGACATGAGTGACCAAGGGGGTTAGACCTATACAGAAAAAGAGGATTTTTATGCACTGTAAAATCTGTTTTTCTGACTCCATTGGGAGACACTGCGTTACAGTGGGGTATGGTAGGTGGACTAGGCATTAATACACTCCTACCCTACCATGCCCCTCCTCTGCAACAGCAAGCTTAGTTTTGAATAACCAAGCAGACAAGAAAGACCAACATGGCAATAATTAGAACCCTGAATGTAACCGAACAGAACCAATTTCAGAGCAAAGGGAGAGTGCACAGTGTCCCCCAATGGGGTCAGAGAAACAGATTTTACGGTGAGTAAAAATCCTCTTTTCTCTTTCCTACCATTGGGGTCACTCTATTACATTGGGGACATACCAAAGCTGCCCCTAAGGTTGGGCATGCTCTGGAACAGCTGCGCGCAAAACCCTGTGCCCAAAGCTAACATCCACGGATGCGAAGCATTGCAACCTATAAAATTTAGCAAAAGAATGGACAGATGACCATGTCCCTGCACGGCACAACTGCTCTGCCAAAGCACCGTGACAAGCTGCCTAAGATGCGCCCACAGCCTTGGTGGAATGTGCCTTCAGAGCTAACAGCACAGGACGAGAGGTGCGGACATAAGCCAACTGAATGGTGGATGTAATCCAACGAGCAATGGCTAACCTCTCTTATGTGTGTCATAGCGAATGAAGAGGTCAGTCATCCTTCATACAGAGCAATCCACATAGCACCAAAGGGCCCAAACAACATCCAACAAAGGAAGAGTCTCATCTGAAGGTGCTGAAGTAGAACGGATTGCTGGAACAACTATTTCCTGATTCAAATGGAACTGGAACACCTCCTTCGGAACAAATGAGGGTTTAGTGGGGACGACCGCCCCTATCCTCATGGAAAACTAAGAACGGAGGTTTTCAGCACAATGCTCCGAGTTCCGAAGCTCGGCGAGCCGAGGTGATCACTAAGAATAACACCACCTTTCAAGTAACATGGAGTAGATCCACTGACTCCAAAGGCTCAAAGGAGCCCTATTGACCACCAAATTAAGGTCCCATGGTTCCACTGGATGAACAAAAGGTGGCTGAACGTGCAAGACACCCTAAAGGAATGTCTGTACATCTGGTAAAACCGTCAACTGGCGCTGAAAATATATAGATAGTGCAGAAACCTGCACTTTAAGAGAACCTAAACGAAGTCCCTTTTCCAAACCCGCCTGTAAAAAGGAGATCAAATGAGTAATGCTGAACCGGGAAGTGTGATAACCCAGAAATTCACACCAGAGAATGTAAACATTCCAGATCCGATGATAAATGTCTGAAGACCATTTGATCGTGGTATTCACCACTCCCTCCTAATATCCTCTTGCTCTGAGAATCAAGGTCTCCACAGCCATGCCATCAAATTCAGCCAATGTAAGTAATGGCAGGCGAAAGAGAGGCGCCACCACCATTCCCTGAATGTTTGAGAACCATGCCCTGCATGGCCAATTTGGGACCACCAAAATTGCTGTAACGCGTTCTTTTTTTAACTTTTTTAGCACCCGTGGAAGTATTGGAAACGACGGAAACAGGTACACTAGACTGAAGCGCCATGGGATTGTCATGGCATCCGTGTACCCCTCTCGAGGGTCCCTCGACTTCGAGCAGTAAAGAGGAACCTGAAAATTTAGTCAGGACACCATGAGGTCGATATCTGGAGTGCCCCAACTCTGTACCAGAAGGACAAAGACCTCCTTGTGGAGAGCACTCCCGGGATAAACCCTGTGACTACCGAGGAAGTCGGCTTCCTAATTGTCCACCCCTGGTATGAAAATGGTACATATTATCGGAACATGATGCTCCTCCCAGGACATGACACTGGTTGTCTCTCGCATTTCCATGGGGCTGCGCATTCCACCCTGGTGGTTTAGGTAAGCTACCGCCGTGGCATTGTCCGATTGAATTTTCAAGGGTTTTCCGGTAAGGAACCGCTGCCCCTGAAGTAACACTGTGAACTACCCAGGACATTGTTGGGTAGTGTGGTCTTGTGAGGGAACCAGAGACCCTGAAACCTGAGAGGTCCGATGACCACACCCCAGCCGGACAGACTGGGGTCTGTGGTGACCAGCGTCCAGCTCCTTGTGTGGAATAACTGACCCTTCTCTAGATTTTATCTGCTCAGCCACCATGATAGGGATAAGCGTGCGGCTCTGGACAGTGTGATGATCTGCCTGTCCAAATGTTCGTGGGAGTCGGACCACTTTTGGAGAATCTCTCTCGAGGGAGTGGAACTGCGTGAAGGGCACCGCCCTGAATACTGATACCATTGAACCCAACAGCTTCATACAATAGAGAAGAGATGCATTCCTTCGAGCCATGAGAGTCCTGGTCTTGTGCAGAAGCGAAAGGACCTTGTTGTCCGAGAGGTAGACTCTCTGGGTAATCGTGTTCAAATTGAGACCCAGAAAACGCATCTGCTGAGCTGGATTGAGCGAGGACTTGGGTATATTCAGCAACCAACTGTGCTCCTCCAGAAAGTGAATGATCTGGATATGGTGTAAGTGAAGAGCTGCGAACAGCGCCTTCAGTAGAAGATTGTTCAGATAGGGTATGATTGTGACACCCTGTGAGCCCAAGCGTCCTGTCATCACCGCCATCACCTTGTTGAATACCGTCAGGGCGGTGGCCAGGCCGAATGGCAAAGCCCTGAATTGAAAATTATGTTTCTGTAATGCAAAGCTGTGTAGACACAGGTGTCCCTCCCAAATGGGCACATATAGCTAGGCATCTTTGATATCTATGGCAGCCAAGATCTCTCCCTGTTCCATGCTTGAAATAACCGTGCACAGGGACTCCATCCGGAACCTGACGACGCGGACCTGTTTGTTGAGGGCCTGATGGCGTCCTGAAGTGCCTTGCGTCTGATGGCACAAGAGGTAAGAGCTGTGGTAAAGAAGCACCTTGTGGGAAACTGAACCAGGTCGATGACATAACTTTGTATCAGGATCCCACGCACCAAAGTGTCTGTGCTTGTCCCCTGGCCTGGGGGTTTTATGTCTGGCCGAGCCTCGCTCTCTTAGGTGCGCTCCTCTAGGGGCCGATGACTGTCCGATGGAGAGAGCTCTATGCCCCCTACCAAAGGACTGAAACTGTGACTGTCTAGGTTTAGTGGAGCTAACCGGTAGAGAGATACTCTTGCCCCCTGTGGCCACCTGAATGACCAGTTTTTATTCGGACCCAAACAGGGTGATACCTTAAAATGGCAAAGCCTCTAATGTCCGTTTAGAGTCTGCATCCACCGCCCAGGAGCATAACCACAAGGTACGGCGGGCCGCAAAGATGAGGCCCGAAAATCTAGGGTTAACTGACACAGCATCCATAGAAACCTGACCTACATAATCAGAGGCCTCCTGGATGTGTTCTACTAATGTAAGAAGCTCAATTCTAGGTACGTTATCCTGAAGACTCCTAACCAACTGCTCTGACCACAGCTGAATGGCTTTATTCACCCATGCTGTGGGCATGAGGGGCCTAAACAAACTACCTGTTGCCACGTAGGCCCAGCAGAGAATAAGTTCACACGCAGGGGTGGCAGAAGTTGTGGACAAATGAGCAACTGGGCGTCCATCTTAGGGGTTCCCTCCCATTTTACAGATTCCTCTGCTGAAAGTGGGTAGAGAGATCTGAATCTGTCCGGCATCTGGAAATGTTTATTTGGCTTCTTCCAAACGTCAGACACCATGTCCATGAGCTGAGGCAAAGGGGGAAAAGACACAACCTGCTTTTTTGGTCTCTTAAAAAGAGAAAAGGCAGAGGGATCTTCTGCCTCAGGCTCCACAAAACCTAAGGAGTGTCTGATCCCTAGGGTAAGATTATCCACATTGTACGTGGAGAAAGAATCCTCTGAAAGGAGTGCGTCTTCTTCTGATTCTAAATATAAATTGTCCTCAGCTGAAGAGTGGTCTGAATCCTGATTGAGGGCCTGAAGAGAGTCCGGAATTAAAGGCTTACTTCTATGGGAGACAGAACCTGGGCGGAGTCAGTCAGAGAAACTGGAAATCCTTTCAATCCTTCCTATTTATTTTTTTTCCGATAAAATAACTACAACTATATATAGGTATATTAACTTAAGAAACTTCTTATTTCAGTCTCCTGGACAAAAACCCTGTTACAATGCAAGCGGTGCAAATTATTTTTCTATTTTGCACATAAGTTAAATACTGTTTTTTCATGTAGAACACAGATACTAGATATCTTATTCGTACACAGTTGATATTTATGTGCTACATGAAAACCGTCGGTATTGAACTTTTTTGCAAAACAGAATAATATTTTACAGCCCTTTCATTGTAACATGGTTTTGTCCAGGTGACCAAAATAAGCAGTTGATAAAGTTAAATCCTTAATGAATTAGGCCCCTAGTTAACAAATTTTTTTTTTAACCTTTTTGACATGGGTCAATTTTGAGTGTCGGCCAAAATTGTTTTTATAAATATGTGTATGTCATTAATCAATATCTAAATAGCATTTTTAATTTTTTGCTTTTTGGGTAGTTCAAACACACAAAGACATCACACTCTCTAAGAAAAAAAGAATCACGTGTGGCAACAACAGGTATGTATGATTTTTTTTTTTTTGATTTTTTTTTTTAATAAAAATAATATATCAATGTCTTTTAATTATCTTGAACAAACCAATTTCAAACAGAAATGCAAAGAAAACGAATAATTGCAATGCATTTTTTTTTTTATTTGATAAATATTTCAAATTGTCAATATTTGAAAATAATATATTAATATGTTGATGATTAAATAAATCATTTACAATTTTTGATTATAAAAGCAACATGTTTTATCGTTTAGCCTTAGAAAACCGGAGAAAAGCAACAAGAGACAAGATCTGCAGACAGTGATGTAACCCCTAATGAGTATACTGAAATATGTGATTTTGCTGGAAATGGTTAGTAAAAATTCTCTTTGGACAATGTTTGTAAGTGTAGTGTTTTATGTTAAAGGCAGTTGTCAAACCTGTGGTGTGTATGTACGCTGCTGTGTATATATAAGGTGGTGTGTGTATGTACGGTGGTGTATATGTACGGTGGTGTGTATATAAGGTGATGTATATGTACGGTGGTGTATATATACGGTGGTGTATATATAAGGTGGTGTGTGTATGTACGGTGGTGTATATATACGGTGGTGTATATATAAGGTGGTGTGTATATAAGGTGGTGTATATATACGGTGGTGTGTATGTACGGTGGTGTATATATAAGGTGGTGTGTATATAAGGTGATGTATATGTACGGTGGTGTATATATAAGGTGGTGTGTATATAAGGTGATGTATATGTACGGTGGTGTATATATAAGGTGGTGTGTATATAAGGTGATGTATATGTACGGTGGTGTGTATGTACGGTGGTGTATATATAAGGTGGTGTGTATGTACGGTGGTGTATATATATAGTGGTGTGTATGTACAGTGGTGTGTATGTACGGTGGTGTATATGTACAGTGGTGTATATGTACGGTGGTGTGTATATAAGGTGGTGTGTATGTACGGTGGTGTGTATGTACGGTGGTGTGTATATAAGGTGATGTATATGTACGGTGGTGTGTATGTACGGTGGTGTATATATAAGGTGGTGTGTATGTACAGTAGTGTGTATGTACGGTGGTGTATATGTACGGTGGTATGTACGGTGGTGTGTATATAAGGTGGTGTGTATGTACGGTGGTGTGTATGTACGGTGGTGTGTATATAAGGTGGTGTGTGTATGTACGGTGGTGTGTATGTACGGTGGTGTGTATATAAGGTGGTATATGTATGGTGGTGTATATATAAGGCAGGGCCATTTTAACAACATTATGGGCCCCCGGGCAAAGCCTTGCACCGGGGCCCCTAGATATAGATATATAGATATATGCAGATACAGATATAGATATAGATATATAGAGATAGAGATAGATAGATGTACTTGCTCAGTGACCCTTGCAGGTTTTTTTCTTTTGCAGGATTATTTATTCTCATTAAGAGCCCTGCCTATGGGGTCCCCTTGCCCGTGGGGCCCCCAGGCAGCTGCCCATCATGCCCAATGGAAAAGATGGCCCTGATATAAGGTGGTGTATAGGTACGGTGGTGTATATATATCACACACATATACTGTCACTTCTCTTATTGCTTTAATAGTAAAAGTATAAAATCCATTCAATTTCATTTTATATTCCATCACTTCTAAATTTCCACTTTGCAGCTATTTCTAAATTTCATCATAGACCACTGGTTAAAGGTATATAGTTTAGTCGTTTACAGGGCCATCTTTCCCATTGGGCACAATGGTCAGGTGCCCGGGGGCCCGTCAGAGGCAGCGCAATGAAAATACTTTGCGGACAGCTGGCGATCCGGCCCCTCCCTGTTCTCCTCCTCCGTGAGGTGCTGGCAGTGTATGTCGGCTATTTTCATTATTTATTTTTTTCAGGTTTTTTTTTTTTTTTTGCACTGCCTCTGATTGGGCCCACCTGGGCTGCAGGGCCCATATATATAATCATTTTTTTATTTTTTTATATATATATAGGGGCCACGGTGCACAGCTTTGTTTGGGGGTCCAAAATGATGTTAAGAGGGCCCTGGTCGTTTAGGATATAAATCAACCGTTTTGTGTACCTAGCAGTACATTTACATCATCATTACAAAGTGCCAAGTTCATACTGACCTTATTATACTGACAAATGTAACTAACGTCATTTAAAAATGTAATTATGTTTTATTTATCCAGAATCTGAAGAGTCCCATCAGTTTGTTTCTGCAACGTTTTCGCCAGAAATTCCTGTGGTTCAGCGTAAGTGTAGAGTCATAAATTTTATTTTATTTTTCTTAATAATGTAAAAAAATATATCATCTTTCTAAATAAATAGGTGTGTGTTTCTATATGTTTGTTTGTATGTATGTGTATGTATATATATATATATATATATATATATATATATATATAGATAGAGAGAGAGAGAGAGAGAGAGAGAGAGAGAGAGGTATAAGTGTATATGAATATGCGTATATTTATGTATTTGAAAAAATAATTTTTTACAATTTTTTAGTTGAAAATACACAAAGTTAGTATGAAAACATGCAAGTAATCCTTCAAATAGTGGAAGAATATTTAACAATGGTAAGTGTAATATATATTTTTGTTTACATTAATCTGATTATGTTACATTTTATATTATTAGGTATTATATATAATTTTTTTCTGTTTAAATCCCTTAGACAAAAGGTTTAATAATTATCTAACGGTCTATGCTACGAATCATGATGTAATCCCAAAGAAGAACTGAAGACAAGAATTTAGTTTAACATATAATTAACCATGGTATGTTATTGATATATAAATGTATATTAATTTTTTTTTTATGTGCTAATGTTTTTTACAATTGTAACAATCATTGCAAAATATTTTCATTGTTAATGCTATTGATGTTAACAGTGAAAAAATAATACATAGTTCATAAAGATTATCACTAATTTTTACAAGATAATACTTAATCCTGATGAAAATTAAAATAGAGGACTAATTGTCAATGATGATAATGTTTAAATTGTAATTCTACTGTATTATGTTAAAAAAAAATTTTTTTCAATTAAAATATATTTTCCCCCTAATTCACAGATGACTGAAGAGGATATAAGAACTACTGTGAAAAATACAAGAAATTGGAGAAAGGCAAGGACCACAGAAAACAAAAAATAATTAATGAAATAGAAATTTTATTGCATAAAGAAAAAATAATGTTAATTATTAAAAAATATGTTATTTTTGTCTTTAAAACATGTGTCTTTCATTATTATAATCAATATAGATTGTTGTACAATATAATAGAAAAAGAAATATTTGTTCAACACATCAAATTGGTTATAAAAAAATGTATTAATACATTTGAAAGAGTGATTAACTTTTTTTAGTACAACCAAACAATCATTTCTCTTATAGTGAAGATTTGTGTGGTATTTAAACAGTATACATTATATATAACAAAAAAAAACAATACAAGTGGGTCAATAATCCATGCACTATTCAAAATCCAGTCGCTGGTTCCGTCTGCAATCCATAGTCCAATGGTTGTGACAGGTACTTATTGGAGAAAGGAAAAGAGAAAAAGGAAATTTCAGTGTGAGTATGTGTCAGTAGTGATACTTTACATAAGGTTGCATTACACAAAACATAGCATAGTGCACTTTAAAAAAGATGACACCCACCTGGCCAATAGAGAGTGCTGGTAATATGTGTGTAGACCTCCAACAAACTCCACTGCTCATCCTTTTAAAATCTTAAATAACTGTTAGTAACATTAAACTTTAATCAAAATAAAAAATAAAAAATATATATATAAAAAAAACTTTAACCGAACGCTGAACAACGATTTTTTGAGATATCTCCCACTTATTAATTTGCAGTCCTAAAAAAAAAAAAGAAAAGATAAAATATTAGTTATTTAAATTATATATATAAAAAACAATTATGACATAAGAAAATTCACACTTACATGAAACAAAATCCGAAATTAAACGCTGGCGCTCACGAGTTCCTGTTTCCCGACCAAATGCTGTGGCTGAAGAAAGGTCTTGATCCTGTAAAACAGCAGGATCTATCTCTACCTCCAAATTATTTGCCAAACAGATATTGTGCAGAATGCTGCAAGCAATAACAATAAGGCAAACTTTTGATGGTGAGTACAGAAGCGCACCGCCGGACCTGTCCAAACAGCGGAACCGGCTCTTAAGTAGCTCAATTACACCTCTGGTGGCTATATGTGCTTGGTACCTTCTTTCAGCTTCAGAAATTGGATTGGACACTGGAGTGAGCAACCAGGGCCGGCTCCCATATCCTGCATCACCTAATAAAAAAATAAAAAAAATTTTTTTTTTTTATTACTGTTCTTCTCATTTTATAAATAATTATTAATAGCGATTACCTAGATATAACTTACCCAGGAGCCATCCATGAGGAAAATCTCCCTCCTCAAACCTCTTGAACAGTCCTGAATTTTGCAAAATAAAAGAATCATGAGAGGAACCAGGGAAGCCAACACAAACATTTAGGAATTTTTTTCCCCGCATCACACACCATCTGCACATTCATGGAATGGAAGTGCTTTTGGTTTCAAAAGCTCTCTTCCATTATGTGCGGAGGTGTGAGTGCCACATGGGTGCAATCTATTGCACCCAGGACATTTGACATACGTGCCACACTATAAAAATTGGATTTGACCTCCTGCCATTCTAATTCAGACTGTGGGAATTTAATACATTCCCTAGTATGTTTTTTCATGGCTTTAAGGACCCGGAACAAACTCAGTGAAAATGTGGGTTGGGAGAAACCCGCAATTACAGACAATGTCGGTTGAAAGGTTCCCGACACTAAGAAATGCAATGCCCCAAGCAGCTTTGCCAATCCAGGCACAGCATGGTTTGTGGGGACTGTTGGTTTCAGGTCCTCTTTAAGGAGGTCATGTAAGCAATAAATTGCATCTGAGGATAGGCGATATAATATTATCACCTCATCCTCAGGGACCCCATCAAGTAACCAACGTGTGCGGTACAGACGGGGCCGTGGGACCGGACGCCTTGCATCAAGTAATGGAGCCACAGCATTCTCTCCCTCACTTGCAGCCACATGCACAGCTACATTCTCCTCTATTTCAAAACCATTCCCTTCGTCTCCCCCAACTAGCAAACCAGCATGTGCACATTCATCAATACATGCTGCATACATAAACTGCCAAACGGTTATAGAAAATGGCTCCATTACTAATGCCTTTGTAAATTGAAAATTTCTATTTAAAAAAAAACATCAAAAAAACAAAATGAAGTATAAATTAACTGGATCAATACAGGTAGATATTAAACTATTAAATTATCTAATAATTTTAGATAAAAATATAGAAATATAAATCCAAAAAGTTGGCTCAGTCTACAGCTCTGCAAAGTCTTCTTCTCTCAGGCCAGTGGACTGAGAAATGTAACTAATGTCCACTGGACTATACCATTTGCTATTTTCTATTATCATTTTAAACATTTTTTTTATTTTCATGGGATTAAAGTTCTTTTTAATACACTTATCATTTGAGAGAAGTAAATAGTGTAATATTAAAAAAAAAAGTTCTATTAAAATAATTTTTGAAACCAAAGAATACATTAACGCTTTTAAAACACCTTCAATGGTGTGATCGAAAAAATGACTAAACGTGATTTTATTGTACATGCAGTAACGCGATAATTCACAATTGAATAGCCTGCCTGCACTTGTTCCTATGGGCTTGGTAATATTTGCGTAACATAGTTTATTTCCGACTTAAACGCGTAAAATAAGGGGAATTGTGTGCACTCTATGCTAATGCGAAAACGCGTAAAATAGTAGGGGTATCGCGAAATCAAGGCTAACTGAATACCCCCCTATGAGCTATTACCTGTGTTCTTGCATTAGCACTTCTGGATGATCGTAAGCCATGTCCACTCTCCGCTGAGCAGAACCAAATGTTTAACCAATTTAAAGCTAAAGTAACTTCAGCACCAGCACTGGCTTTGCCAGATTATGACAGAGCTACTCAAGCACATGAAGATGAAGGTTTCACTCGAGATAATGCCCAACATCGCAGACTGTTTAAGACCAGATTCCTTAATGACCTTTCTGAAACATATCATCAACAATTGTTCCTTATAAGACCAGAAGCAGCGACAATGGAAATGCAATCCATGCTCCAAGATCTGGAAGGTATAGAAGACCGGGAAAAGTAGAAGCAGAGGAAAGTCAAAGACAAGTCCCAAACCGTTCATGTGGTCCAAGAAAATCAAGACTGGAAGGTTCGTACAGACACAAGAGGTGCAGGTAAGTAACAAATAAAGGAAAAAGGAAACATGACTCTGGAAGAAATAAAAAAACAAGGAGTTTGTTTCTTTTGCAAACAGAGAGGCCACATGAAAAGAGATTGCATTAAGCATAAGAAATGGCTGGAAAGAAGAAATCAACAAGCTACAGACCAACAACTGGCATAGGAAATTGGCACTCCAACGTACCTCTGGCTCACAAATAACCAAACTCTGAAAGATGACTTGACTAAAGGCCTAGTGAATGTCATATTACCTAATAGTCAAGAATGTGAGTGTCTAATTGATACTGGAGCAAACTGCACTGTATTAAGTAAACAGGAAGTACCTCAACAACTATTAACAGAAATTGATTTACCTACTACAGTAAACCAGTCACACTTTTAGTAGGTGAAGAAACAATTGAAGTACCAATATAATTTCTCACTTCCTCATCTTGTCACTATAATCTGTTGGGAGCAGATGTACTTTCAAAGATACAAGCCAGTATCAAATACACTCCAAATGGAGTAAAACTCACAAGTCAACTCCCATCTCCAGTCCAAGAAGAGCTTCCAGCAACAATCTACATGCTAGAGCAGATTAGCACATGTCACAAGGATAAGACTGTTAATCTACCAGATTGGCTGAACATAGTACCAGACAAGTTATGGTCCAAAGGAAAACAGGATGTGGGTACACTTAAAGTAAGTCCTGTGAAACTGACACTAAAACCAGGAACACATCCTGTCTGAATTAAACAGTACCCACTTGTTGCAGCTCAAACCAAAGCAATCTCAGAACGAATACAAAGATACCTACAAATAGGGGTGTTAAGCAAATGTCGCTCTCCTTATAGCACACCCCTATTCCCAGTAAAGAAACGAGATGTCGGACAAGGGGTGCAATACCGGATGGTTCATGGCCTAAGAGAGGTCAACAAAAGATTACTGATCAACACTCCCATTGTGCCCAACCCCCACACTTTGCTTAATCAGATACCTCCAAATGCAAAATGGTTCTTGGTAATCGACTTGGCAAACGCTTTCTTCTCAGTCCTCATTACAGAAGATAGTCAACTTCTTCTAGTCTTCACCCATGATGGAAACCAATAATGTTGGACAAGACTGCCTCAAGGAGGAGTCACCAGCCCATCAGAATTTTCAGAGGCAATGGCACTAATTCTCCAAGGATGGAGGCCTATCAATCCAACTACTCAACTCATTCACTATGTAGATGATCTCATGATGGCTGCGGAAACTGAAGAAGAATGCTAAGCAGAAACACAGTCATTACTTTGTTTCCTGGCTGAACAAGACTGCAGAGTATCACCAAGCAAGTTGCAACTAGTACAGGAAAAAGTAAAATTTTTGGGACATTGTATCTCTGCAGGAGCAAGACATCTTACAACTGAAAGAGTTAAAGTTATACGAAACATGAAGACACCAAAAACAGTCGAAGAAATCAGAGCCTTTTTGGGGCTCATAGATTATTTTTGCGAAGAGTGGATCCCTCAGCTTCAATTCTTATGCAACCATTGTATGAATGCTTGAGGAAACAACAGGGAAAAGAACCGCTCAATATAACTGAAATAAAGAACACAGTGCAAGCCTTGAAACACGCCATCTCTACTGCACCAGCACTTGGACGACCAGACTACCTGAAACCATTCACATTGTTCTGCCAAGAGCAGTCAGGACATGCTCTAGGAGTCCTCACACTGAAACATGGAATGAAACAAAGGCCACTGGCCTATTATTTGGCACAACTCGATCCAGTTATAAGAGGCTCTCCATCATGTATAAAAGCAGTAGCAGCAGCAATAGTAAAAGAGAAGGTAGCAGATATGGTATTGGACCATGCACTTGTTATTCATGTTCCACATGCAGTCACAGCAATTCTCAATCAAGCAAAAACAAGACATTTGTCTGCAGCTAGACTAACTAAATACGAGGTAGCCTTGCTCAGCGCCTCATACGTAACAATTACCAGATGCACAGTACTCAGTCCAACAACCCTGCTCCCCATTGATGATTCAAAAGAGGGGAGTAAGGGGAGTCACAAAGGAGATGAATCATCAGAGAGGGGATATGAGGACCTGAGTGACGCGTCTGAAGAAGAAACTAAAGAAGCTGAAGAAATACACACACAAAAATTTTCACATGACTGTTTGGAACTTATGAAATTAGAAACGTCAGCTTTGCTAAATGGCATTGACACACCACTTTTAGATGCAACCCTACCTCTTTATGTAGGTGGATGTAAATATTATATGGATGGAGTTCCATATACAGGCTATGCCATCACTACTGAGGAAGAGGTGCTTGAATCAGGATCACTACCTGTTGGATCATCTGCGCAAGAAGCAGAATTAATAGCGTTAAGCAAAGCTTGTGTATACGCAGAAGGACAAACAGCCAATGTGTATACAGATTCACATTATGTCTGGGGAGTGGCGCATGACTTTGGACCTATTTGGAAGAGCAGAGACTTTCAAGGGTCAAATGGAAAACCCATCAAACACGTTAATTTAATTAATGAGCTATTTAGAGCATTGGAACTTCCTAAACCAGAGAAAATAATTTTCCAGATCACACAGCAAAAAAGGCAGCCCTCCAACAAAAGAATATTACTTTTCTAGCAGACTCAATGGAAGGGGACGCAGACGAATTTCAATTTCCGGACCTACAAACCCTTAAAGACTTTCAGAAACAAGTATCAAAGGAAGAAAAGAAAAAGTGGGAAAAAGAAGGTGCACAGCTTGATGAGCAAGGAATATGGTCAAAGGAAAATAAATGGTGCCTACCAAAAGCTTTATACCTAGTAATGATTCAAATTGCACATGGACAAGTACATCATTCCAAAGAAGCAATGACTAATAGGGTATGGAAAAACTGGATTGCCCCTGGATTCAACTCTGCGGCCACAAACTATGTGACAGCTTGCTAGATATGTGGAATACACAATCCAGGGCAAAGAGTAAAGACCCCAGGAGGAAGCATTCCAAAGGCTTTCTATCCCTTTCAGAGACTTCAGATCGATTATATACAACTTCCTAAATGTGGTACCTACGAGTATGTGTTAGTAGGAAAAGCTACTGCCAAAAATACAGCAAAGAAATTAATCTCAGAAGTCATCTGTAGATATGGGATACCTGAAGTTATTGAATCAGATAGAGGTACAACCTTTACAGGAGATATAATGCAGCATGTAATGAAGGACTTGGGAGTATCACAAGCTTTTCACACTCCTTATAGGCCACAAGCCAGTGGGCAGGTAGAAAGGCTTAATGGTGACATTAAATTAAAACTACAGAAAATGATGCAAGAAACCAAAAAGACTTGGTTAGAATGTTTACCAATAGTACTGCTTAACATTAGAACTACACTTATGAAGAGACACAGGTTTAACACCATATGAGATACAGCACACAGAACAGGCTGTTATTTTCCACAGCAACTACAGCATGTACGTGGTGATTTGTTGAACTATGTGGCCTTATTACAGAAACAACTAACTGAAATACATGGTGAAGAGTTCTCCTCCATTCCAGACCCTAATTTTGATACAGGTACCGACACTGCAAAGTCTTCAAATCAGGGGAGTCTTGTTCTGATAAATAGGAATGTACTGTCTTATGGTGTTGATATGTTCTTCCAGAATAGTTGTGACTGATGTAGGGATCAAGGCCTCCCTAACCCAGTGTGAAACAGACAGATAAGTGACACATTTTCTATGCCACTGTGAGAAATATATGCGGAGTGCTCTACAATTTGCACTCATAGGAGAGTAAACTCTGAAAATGCCTTTGTGTGGTTACATAACCTCATTGGCAAAGTTGTCAGTAATGATTCATTTTGGATATTGGGAATATTGACATTAGTAGCAAAGGGTTTGACAATCCTGCTGATTGTATATGTGGTAGTGAAAATTGTTATATGGCTGATTAAGAAATTACTGACACTGATTGTTGTTCCTGCAGGAAAAATAATGAGTTTCCTGAACCAGTAATGATCACAGAAATTTCTACAAGTTTAATGCCTGAGACAAACAGTGAACATTATGTACAATGGTCAGCAATCAAGCCCAAAAAACTGCACAGTCTGCAACAAGAGATTGACAGTGACCATCCAGAAACCAGAATTAAAATTTATGTCGTATACATTAGTGGGACATATTTGTTAATGGATCTTATTCCATGAAGAAACAAATGAATATCTTGATTCATCCATTGATACAAATTCTTCTTGTACTAACTATAATGACTATATGGAACTGCTACTTAACATATACCGTATTTCCCCAAGTATAAGACGCACCTTTTTCCCCCAAATTTTGGGTCTAAAAAAAAGGTGCGTCTTATACACTGCAAGCGCTACTTACCTTAATGAAGAAGTCGGCACCTGGTGTGAGAGGAGTCCCCGCTAATCGGAACAGCGTGTCCCCGCTGGCTGCTTCACACAGCGTGTCTCCGCTGATTGGCAAAAGGACCTTAAGGTCCTTCAGGCACCTCCCACAGTCTTGGAGCTGTCAGTCTTTATGTAATACATCTTTTTTTTCATTTTGGGCCCCAAAATTAAGGTGCGTCTTATACATGGGTGCGTCTTATACTTGGGGAAATACGATAATACAAGAAAGCTTTTGAATAGATATCAGCAAAGTATTCCCCTCTATGCACCTAGATAAAACATTAAATAGGGAAAGAAAAGTTATGGTGATAAAGTACCAGAGATATGTGCTTAATGAATTATTGTTCTACCTATATGGGGTCCTTAAGATACCATATGGTGTACAGGTAGGTACTAACTGTCTTCTGCTGAGCATCGCCATGATTGATAGGTAGAAGTTAATAGTAGATATTTAATCAAAGAGGGGAGTGTAAGGGTGAAATTGTATGATTATTGATTTAATATCATTTATGTGCTAAGCTTTAGAAAATAATATGCTATAGCCTTAAAAGAAATTAGCAGATATTTTACTCAGAATGAGAAAAGAAAAAGATTGAAGCCTTGCACAATGTTACAACAAGATGTTGTCGGAGAACATGAACAATTCAAGGGCGCACAGCTGAACGTCACGTTCTATGTAAAGTAACAAGACTGATGGCAGAATGCCTGACAAGATAAAAACATAAATAAGAAAGATGCAGAGTACGCATAATTAACTTGTTGTTGTTTTTAATAATTTACTGTCTTATAATTGGTTGTTAAACTACTATACCCCTATTATTTTACTGTATAAATAAAGAGTCTGAAGTAACCTCTGGTTGGTTCAGAATTACTCAGCATTATATCATACAGGTGTTATGTGTTTTTCTGTTCACCAGTCGACTGAAAATCAAAGGAGATCTGACTGACATTGAAGGTGATTGATAGAAGTATCTGTAAACCCCGATACCCCAACAGATTGAGTGGAAGTCTATCGGGAAGGACAGTAACATTTTTCACTGCTATATATCTTTCTTCAGTTAGTGGGTTTCCTTTTGGTATAGCTCCTATTTCTCCTTATAGGTAGACACACCCTCGCTCTGGCCATCAGGGTGTACAAACAGCTCGCTGAGCCCCCTAAGGTTTATCCACCTTAGAACAACCCACAATTGCCTCTGCGGGCTGTCCTCAGCTGTCTCAGCCTGGACAAGGAGAAGTATTAGATTCTTGAACAATCTGGCGATCCTGGGATCCCTGGTGGATAATCCTGACTTTAGCTAATAAAATGTGATTTTCTTTGAATCTAATGAGGACACTGGAGTACCATGGAGTATAGAGTGAGATGAAAAAGAGATTTGGCAACTTTAAATTAATCTGCAAAAAGACAAGATCCTCTCCCTCTATACCCCTATTGACTGCTAGTGATCCAGTTTTTTTTTTATTAGGAAAGCCCCAAAGGAATAACAAGAGGGAGAGGAGACAAAACAAAGAAATGTTGTATAACTATAGAGAGGGCATCCAGTGTCTCCCTTGGATTCAGAAAAAAAGGATTCAATGTAAGTGCAAAAATTTCATTTCTCAATCATCCTAGAAGGAGACTGGAGTACGGTGGGGACATCCCAACACTGGGTACGCTCTGATAGTGTGTGCAGCTTCTTATATCTAAAACAAGCATCTCTGGCCGCAAAAGTGTGAAACTAGTAGAATTAAGTAAAAATGTGCACCAAGGACCAGGTGGCCACCCGGCAGAGCCGAGAGGCACCGTGCTGTACTGCCTAGGAGGCACTTACAGTAAAGTAGCCTGAGCCCTCACATTCTCAGGAAAGGTCTAACATGGCCCTCTGCAAACCTGGCCGATACGTAATACACCTGCCAATAGTCTGCTTGTAGGCTGGCTGGCCCCTCTTCTGGGTGTCAGAAAAGCAGAAAGTCCTCTAATCCTTCGCACCTCCTTGCTCCTATTCACAAATTCTTAAAACCCTGATCACCAAAGAATGAAGAGAGCCTTCTTCATCCTAGGATCGACCCGGATTCAAGGCCAGAAATCACTATATACTGGTTCAGATGGAACCTAAACACAACCTTGGATTGGAAAGAAAGCTTAGTCCTAAGAACAGTCCTGTACTTATGAAAAATGAGGAATGGAGACTTACAGGACAGAGTACTCAAATCAGAAACTCACCGAGCTGTAGAGAGAAAGCCAAGGAAAAAAAAGTCTTCCATGTCAAGAATTTGAGCTCCGCCAAATCCAATGGCTCAAAAGAGAGGCTGCTGTAAGGCTCCGATCACCAGGTTCTAATCCCAGGCAGTCACCAGTGGAGGATGGAGGCTGCACATGCAAACACTCCCTGCAGGAAGGTCTGCCCAGCTGGTAGAAGTGCTAGTTCTCGGTGGAAGAAAGTGGACATGGCCGATACCTAAACCTTCAGGGAGGTAAGTCTCAAACCCTCATCCAGCCTTTCTTGCAGGAAACCTAGCAACTGCACGAACCGGAAAGACGTATGATAGAGACTGCACTCACATTGTGAAATGAAGGTCTTCCAAACCCTATGATAGTCCCTGGCCAATACCAGATTTCAAGCCCTCAACATGATCTGCATCACACCATCTATAAACCCCTTGGCTTTAATGGTCATGGCTTTAACAGCAACGCCATTTAAGTCAGCCAAGGGAAAGTCTGGTGCAGGAAGGGACCTTGGCCTAAGGTCTGGTCTTGGAGGAATCATCCATGGAGGAGCCTCTGTCGTGGCGAGAAGGTCGGAGTACCACTATCTTCTTGGCCAGGCTGGAGATACCAGGATCAATCGGGTGCCCTCCCCCCTCTTTACCTTCCAGAGAACCCTGGGTTGCTTGGCTATTGGAGGGAACAAATAAATGAGAGAAAAATACTAGGGAATCAATGTAGTGTTGATCAACAATGCCTGGTGTTTACTGTGGTTCAATCGGGATGCCATCATTTTGATGTCCAGTCAAACCCACCAGTTCGCCAACTACTGGAAGACGTCTGGATGTAGAGACCAACTCCTTTGGATGAAGGGCCAACCCGCTGAGAACACTGGCTTCCCACCGGAATTAAATGCAATGATGGCCAGAAAATTTAGTTTCACCCAACACATGATACAGATACAACCGGTTTCCTTTATTGCCTGGTAATCTTGGTGCCAACCTGGAAATTTAGATACACTACCCCCATGGCTTTGTCAGACTGGACCTTCACCCTTCCTCTAACAATGGGGTGACTGTTACCAGAGAGTTGAAAATCATAGTTTCAGTACATTTATTGGAAACCTTGCCTCCTCCAGAGTCTAAAGTACCTGAAAATGGAACAGAAGGGTAACCGCCCCTCCTCCCTTGAGGCTGGCGTCTGTGGTTACCAGATTCCAATTCCATATTGTGAATGGGCAATTCCTGTTGAAGTGGTCCGTCTTCAACCACCAAAGAGCTGTCTGGCACACCAGTGGAGATGCACTGAGTGGTCAGTTGCAATTGAGACCTGTTCAACTTCGCAATTAATTCAATTTGAACTCCCTGTAATGGAACCTTGCAAACTAACACCTCGAAGCTGCAGACTATCTAGCTTATCACCCTCACACATAAATGCACTGACACCAGTGCATGGATCAGGAGAACTTGACCAATCATCATCATCATTTATTTATATAGCGCCAGCAAATTCCGTAGCGCTTTACAATTGGGAACAAGCACTAATAAGACAATACTGGGTAATACATACAGACAGAGAGGTAAGAGAACCCTGCTCGCAAGCTTACAATCTATGGGATTCCACTCCCTGCAGGGAGTGGATCTTGTCCTATGGCTGAAGGAAGGTGTCGAATAACAACCACAAACACCATTTGCTGGGAAGGAATCATATTGAATTTTTAATAAATTGATTATCTGTGTGATTCCAAGGGAAGAAAATAACTCTTCCTCCCTGTAGCAAGTGAGATGATTTTGTCCAGCACAGGACTGAACAACCTTCCTTCGAGAAGGGTAGTAACTCAAGTGTCTGGACTCTGCCTCCACATGCCAGGCCCGCAGCCAAAGAGCTTGGCCTGTGGCTGCCACTGAGGCAGAAATACTGAACACCATGAGCCTAAAGTCAATTGTAGCTTCCCCTACATATCTGAAAGCCTCACAGATATGTTCCACTAAGGTCAGCAAATCAGCCCTAGATGCTCGTCTATTTGCCAACTGCTCCAGTTCTCCATTTCCTTTTTTACCCAAGCCATGGCTTGGTTACCGACGTTAGAGATTGGGATGCTGGTGGTCCTTGACGAACTACAGGAGCATCCTACCGAGATTTTGTCATGTCAGCACAAGGGAGTGGAAAGAGGGTTTTTATGTGGTGAAAAAGGGAAACTGCAGTCTGGTTTAACTCATACTTCAACTCCAACTGAGGTGACGAGGTGAAAGAAACAACCCGTCTCTTTTGCCTCTTGAGCAGTGAAGTGCCCATGCTCTCTGACTCCCCACTGTCCTGAACATACTTGCTGAATGGCATGCAATAAAACCTCCATTCCTTAAATCATCTTGGATGAACAAAGAGGTGTCTGGATCAGAGTCCTGACACCTTCTGGGAGGAAAGTTCTACTCTGGACTCTTTCCAGGACTGTAAAACTACCAGAAGCTCATGAAGTGGATGCAGAATCTAATTTCCTTTCCAAGGATCATGTGACCAGCACCAGACCCTTCAGTGAGTCCACAATGGCGTGTCAAATGTAGAAGATCCCTGCCAATTTGTTCCAACTCTCTCATACGACCCCTAGACTAGAATCCTGCTGCATAAATAGGGTCCAAATGGAAGGAGACAGGAGCTGCTTGTGCACAGAGTGTCCCTGTGTCTCTAGTCTTGGCAGGTTTGCTGTGCAAAGATCGCTCCCCCCCCAGGGTCTAGCCAACAAGTATTCTTACATCACCCAAGAGAGCGCCCCATGCTAACTTGTGCACCCACACTGTCCCTGTCTCTCTAGTCTTGGCAGGCTTGCTGTTGAAAGATCGCTCCCCCCCCAGGGTCTAGCAAACAAGTATTCTTACATCACCCAAGAGAGCGCCCCATGCTAACTTGCTGCCTTGTGCAGGACTGCCTGGGGAAGCCCCTACCTGACCCATACTCCCTCGACCCGGGAATCTGCCCCCATCCTCTGCTGCAGACCCAGGCCAGGTGCAAACCGCTTTTAGTAAAAACTGTTCCCTTCTCCAGTCAGAGAAGGGAGCCACCTGCCTGGGAGCCGCAACCTCTTTTTTGGTGCTGATCCACCCAATGGTTGTGCGGCTCGGAGGTCCAATGCTGGGAGTGGGCAGGCGGCAGAAGGAAGTACGGATTGCTACACTTCTGCTGCCCGCTCCGTGCACCTACCACTGCTCTGGTCTGGTCAAGTGGTTGCCCCCTCAACAAAAATGGGTTTTCCATGGCCGAGCAGCTGCATGTAGCCTCACATCACCAAGACCAATGCCAAGTGTCAAATGGAGTGGTGTAATGCACCAGACACTGGACTGTGGAGCAGTGGAAACGTGTTCTGTGGACTGACGAATCAGACTTCTCTGTTGGGCAGTCAGATGGGCGAGTCTGGGTTTGGCGGATGCCAGGAAAACGTTACCTGTCTCATTGCATTATACAAACTGTGAAGTTTGGTGGAGGAGGGATAATGGTATGGGGCTGTTTTTCAGGGTTTGGGCTAGGCCAGTGTTGGCTAACCTGTGACACTCCAGGTGCTGTGAAACTACAAGTCCCAGCATGCTTTGCCAATATATAACAGCTTACTGCTAGAAGGGTATACTGGGACTTGTAGTTTCACAACACCTGGAGTGTCACAGGTTAGCCAACACTGGGCTAGGCCCCTTATCTCCAGTGAACGGTAATCTTAATGCTTCAGCATACAAAGTCATTTTGGACAATGTTATGCTTCCAACTTTGTGGCAACAGTTTGGGGAAGGCCCTTTTCTATTCCAACATGACTGTGCCCCAGTGCACAAAACAAGGACTACAAAGACATGGTCTGATGAGTTCAGTGTGTAAGAACTTGACTGGCCCTAATAATTGTACCCCTAGCACTTGTCAGCCATTCCCTACACTACTGGTCCCATCTATACTGATGCGCTCATTCACCTGGATGGTTGTGGAAGCATCTGACTACAGCTGAACTAATACCCCCAAATGTCAGCCAATTTGGCATATTTGTTGGGGTGTCTGATTAGGTCTAACTTCCCTAATACTCCTCTCTCTACAACTTCTGTGACCCAGCTACCTACCTCAGGATCCTACTTCTCATGGCTCCACCCCCTCAGGATCCTGAGCTACCTACCTCTGGATCCTACTTCACATGGCTCCACCCCCTCAGGATCTTGCTTCCCATGGCTCCCCCCCCCCTCTGTGACCCAGCTCCCTACCTCAGGATCCTGCTTCTCATGGCTCCACCCCCTCAGGATCCTGCTTCCCATGGCTCCACCCCCTCAGGATCCTACTTCCCATGGCTCCACCCCCTCAGGATCCTGCTTCCCATGGCTCCCCCCCCCCTCTGTGACCCAGCTCCCTACCTCAGGATCCTGCTTCTCATGGCTCCACCCCCTCAGGATCCTGCTTCCCATGGCTCCCCCCCCCCCTCTGTGACCCAGCTCCCTACCTCAGGATCCTGCTTCCCATGGCTCCTCCCCCTCAGGATCCTGCTTCCCATGGCTCCGACCCCCCCCTCTGTGACCCAGCTCCCTACCTCAGGATCCTGCTTCCCATGGCTCCTCCCCCTCAGGATCCTGCTCCCCATGGCTCCACCCCCTCAGGATCCTACTTCCCATGGCTCCACCCCCTCAGGATCCTGCTTCCCATGGCTCCCCCCCCTCAGGATCCTACTTCCCATGGCTCCACCCCCTCAGGATCCTGCTTCCCATGGCTCCCCCCCCTCTGTGACCCAGCTCCCTACCTCAGGATCCTGCTTCCCATGGCTCCTCCCCCTCAGGATCCTGCTTCCCATGGCTCCCCCCCCCCCTGTGACCCAGCTCCCTACCTCAGGATCCTGCTTCCCATTGCTACTCCCCCTCAGGATCCTGCTTCCCATGGCTCCCCCCCCTCTGTGACCCAGCTCCCTACCTCAGGATCCTGCTTCTCATGGCTCCACTCCCTCAGGATCCTGCTTCCCATGGCTCCTCCCCCCCCCCCCCCCCTCTGTGACCCAGCTCCCTACCTCAGGATCCTGCTTCCCATGGCTCCTCCCCCTCAGGATCCTGCTTCCCATGGCTCCTCCCCCTCAGGATCCTGCCTCCCATGGCTCCACACAGACCTCAACCACTCTCTGCTCAGTGAGCTGTACCATCATCTCCATGTCGTCTGTATCCCCAGCTGCTCAGTTTAGATGCAGAATCTGGGATTCCAGACGAGCAGTTTTCAGCCTCGAGCGGTCATTCTAGAGCTGCAGACATTGCACAAGATGTACACAGGGTGCTAGTACTAATCATAGAACATATGATAAATAATAGAACTGGATTGCAATTTACTTACCATATAAGAGATACTTACTCAAACATGAAAGCACAGAGTATTATTGAAGGAGAATAAATGTGCTATAAGGGCAGTACTAGAGTATTAATACAGAAAGTTACAGTACTAGTAGACTACCTAGAACTACTAAAAGAATCCCAAAAGTTTACAGACTGTCACAAGAAAAGATGTTCAGTCTTCATGTTGCTGAGCTACGTCCTTGCCAGGAACATGAGAAACCGGACTTTGTATTTACGGTCTCCGTAGATTACTCAATAAAATCACCACACGACAGAGCCGGTGAGGAGAGCAGCAAGGATGTGAGGGAAATATTTATTGATGTTGAATACAGAGCCATCCAGTTCATTCCCCCTCACCCTGCACCTCTCTAATACAGAGAAACCTGGAAAAGGAACGGTAAACGGGGAACACAGTGCTTAAAATCACGTTATACCATAAAAATGTACAAAAGCCCAAGGTATCAGGGTGGAATATATAAATATGTACAGGAGACAGAGGACGCTCTATCTGCAGTCTCTATCTTTGAAAATGTCCCTGCGTGGAGGGGACCCCGGCCGTGCTGTAGAAATGAGGGGGGGAGGAGCACTCAGCAGATTGATGGGAGGGGTCTTACTGAGCAAACCGCTGCCAGGGTGAGAGTAGAGAGCACCCAACATAGATGGTGCCGTAGGCTGCATGGTGACATGGGCAGGAAGACCATAAATACGAGCCCGTTCAAAGTCTTCCCGCAGGATGTGAGCGCGTTCCTCCCGCTGCTCGTACAGGCGTTGGGGAGGTGGATCCGCTCTGCGGTACACATCTCTCCAGGCTTCCAGTGCATTGGGGTATTGCTCACCCAGAAAAGCCCCTCGCAGCCTCTCAAAGGGGGGTGACGGATGGGGTAAGTGAAGCCCTGGCAGAGGGGAGCGTCCCATTTCAAAGCCAAGTAGCTCTGGTTCCTCCTTCACTTTCACTTTGGAGGGATGATCTGGAGTCAGACGAGGCCTGGGCTCAGCGCTGCTTCCTGGTCTAACGTAAGGGGACAGGGTACGAGTGGGACCGCGGTTCTCACTGCCCGGGAGACGTTGCGTTGTTGTAAGAGGAGAGGCCCTTTGTGCCAAACGGGAATAGAGAAGATCCCTGTGAAAAGAAGATAATACAATGTACATGTATGCATAGACACAGGCGTGTAACAGCAATACACACTGCACTTACCGATCCTTCTCCTCCTTCATGTGCATGGCGTGTGGATCCTGGGCTGGAGCCGCAGGGAAGGAAGGCGGAGCGCGATGCAGCCGATTCCAAGGGTCATGTGGACTGGGGAAACTATGACCCATAGGGGACTCCTTATGGCTGAACATGGTGGAAGGATCTAACAGAAGAGATCATCGTTATACTATGTTCATTAGACAGTGCTGGTGGTTACACGTTGGATGACACGGAGTATGTAAGTGTGCCTGTGCGGACTGACACTAAATTAAAGTTTAAAATAATAACAATACACCTAAGAACACCGTAACTGAGAATTCTGCCAATAAGTGAACACTGGAGAGCATAATAAAAATTCACTTACTATAAGAAGGGTTTCCCAGTCCTCCAAAAGCGCCATTTGTCAAAGATGTCAAAGGAGAGAATCCAGGAGACCGTATGAAATGCTCTGAAAGCAGAGACGTAAATGAGATCAGACATCCCCCCTCACCACAGAGGTAAATCTGTTCTTTCACCAGATCTGGCAGAAATGTAATTATTGATAGAGCCAACACACTACACAGTGACCCGTTCTTCTTCAGTACTCTCATCTATTATACAGGTAACATAACCTTATAATATAACATGACTGATGTTAGACAGCCTCTTCTGGAATTTATTTAATTGGGTTACTTTATTTTCATCTAAGAAGGAAATCTATCAAAAACAGATTCTTAACCAGACTCAAAACTCACCAACAGGTCCAGAAGGCGTCATGAAGGTGCCACCTGAGCCAATGAGCTGAAACTGCCCAGGGGGGTGGGATACAGCACCTGGGGGGACACAAATATGGGTTCAGAACCACACATCATGCAAATGTTCCTTTGCTTCTACTATCTCGGATGGGCCAACTTGAGGCTCTGGTGGTATAGGAGACACATCCTAATCTAAAGCTCAAAGAAGAGGACCCTAACTCTCACAACACCAGTTTTATAATGTTATTGGGTGAGCAGAAAACACAATGTAACAGACACAAAGCGCATTAACATTTCTACCACCACTTCTACAAGCTGTGAACCAATACTTGGACGCATGCAATCCATTACCAGTCATGAGGGTGGAGGCCCGAGCTAGCTCGTGTGGGGAGGGAAGAGTACCAAGTCCCGAACTCAGATAGAGGAGGTCACTACGAAATTCAGCCTTGTGTGGAGTCCCATGTGTAAGCTGTGAGACAGAGAGAGAACATCCCTGTGAGATTAGGAAGGAGAGGAGGAGTGTGAGGGTGTCAGGAGAGTGGGGGCCATACAATGTAATAAGAGAAAAGATTGAAGAGGAAAGGAGAGAGGTCCAGTATTGGGAGAGGGGTCAGTATAAGGTGATGGAAGAGAGTGTGTAAGAAGGACAGTGGAGAGAGTATAATGTATATAATACATGGGGAATATATTGGGAAGTTGAGGAAATTAAATAATGTAGTTGACGATTATAACAACATTCAGTGACAGGAGAGTGAAGTCAGTGCAAACATCTACACATGTATTCATACAAGTAGGTCTAGTAGGAGAATAGCAACTGCAAACAGTCCTGTATTAAAGGCAGAATTTAGTTTGCACTAGTTCCTTTATTTCCACATAAAACTAATCCCTCTTCAGTCACTCATATAAGTTATCAGTTAGAAACCAGGTATTATATTCTAGAAAGAACCAACGAGGGACCCTCTAGGCTGACAACATCCGCTGGAGAAAGGATGGGAAAGAAATTATCTATGTTCTTCAGTGCAGACGTTTGGCCTGTCAAAAAAGCTCCAAAAAAGCATAGCCAATGGGATGGAGGCTTTAGAACAGACCCCAGAATAATAAGTAAACCAGTGCAAAAATCTACCCGTAGCAGAGGCTGCGATGGGCAATTCTGTGAAATGACCACATTGACATATTATGTATCTGTTGGTTCTACCAACACATTATGATCAAAGGTACCAAGGAGGATTTACTTCATCTGGAAGAGAAAGTGATCGATCCAATACGTTTCTGAAATTGCTCATCTCAATGATGGAAGTCTTTATGGCATCATACTGTAGACAGAGAGAGGATCCAGGTTTCCTCTTGGTCACAGCCATAATGTAAATCTGTGAATCATTCCCAGTATTGTTAGGCCCAGCACCCAAACACACAACTGTTGGCGGTACTGTGATGCCCCCTATTGATTCAGCGCAATACCTAGGGATTGACATTAGACTTCTCCTGTAACCATATTAACCTGTAGAGTAAACCCTGTACAGGGTACGCACTAGTCTTATCCCACTGCCACCTAACACTGTTATTATTATGTAAATGGATGCACTTTCCACACGCCAGTCCTCATGGCTGGACCCTCTCTGGAAATCCCTGTAGTAACATAACTGCTCAAAGCTCCAGGATATTGATCAGGAGTGAAGACGTCAGGTATCACACCTCTAAGGGATCAGGAGCATTGGAAACAGAGAGAGAGAACTTGCTTTGGAGAAATGGTCTATTTAAACCTCCTTCCACATCCAAATAAACAGACTTCACATGATGGGAAAAAGCCCCTCGTCTGACGCTATGGCCATAAGATTCAGACAAGGTCCGACGCTTTCTATATGACAAGGATTTTACTTGGAATGGTGACTCTTTGGAATAGGTGTTTCTCAGATCTTTCATGGGTAGATATGACTTGTTCTCAAGAACTTGCAAATCCTTTCTAGCGTTCTGACAAAACATAGCTCTTTACGATAGACAAAATACACAAGTCTCCATAAACTCTGTGGAACCAGGAGAAGGATTTTCTTTACATTTTAGACCAGATGTATCCAAGCCCAGTCCTCAAGGGCAACCAACAGTTCAGGATTTCCTTAATGATGTACAGGTGAGATCATCTAATTGGCTGGGTCAGCACTTATCCCACCTATTTCTACACACAGAAATCCTGAAAACATGACCTGTTGGTAGCCCTTGAGGACTGAGTATGGACACTTCTGTTTTAGACTGAAGTCCATTTCGTCAGTTACACCACATGACTGAACGCAGCCTTGAATGTCCATCACTATACAGAAGAACAGCCAGTAGATCTCAGTCCTTCCTTTCATCCGTAATGCTAGGTATAATGGGTAATCATTCTGCAACCAGGTTTATCACCATAGGTCTCATCTTGCTGATGTTCCAGATAAATAGATATCCGATATTCACAATGACGTCAGAGCTACACCTGACTTAACAGAGCATGACCGGGCTTGTATCAGAGAATCACTACGTGACAGTGGCACCACAGAAACCAGACTGACGGCTGCCCGTGGCAGCTCTCACCAGGTAAATGGTGAACACTCAACGGAGATTCATCTTATATCCCACAAACACCAGGTAATTACTAAATAGGAATGTCTACACAGGGCTATTTCTTACAGGACACCAGAAATCACCTGTGCATCGCCCACAGACTGCGGCCCTATCTCAGGTTTCCAGGCAGCTTTACCTGGAGAGTCTGAGAGCTGCAGGAGGCGACTTGCCCTGATCGGTCTCCAGGAAAACAGGAGTGGTTGTGGTGGGTAACAGCTAATTGGCGGCATCGGAGCAGAGGGCCCGAGTGGAAATTAGGGTGTGAATTCTTCACCCATAGAAGAGGAACAGAAGACAACCACTAAAAAAAAGTACTGGAACCAGGGAAAGACAACCGATATGGGGAACAATTCTTGGCAGCCGTCATGTGATATTACTGTAGTAAATAACAGATAATTTAACTGTAGTCAGCAAGACGTTATCCCCACCTCCCCTAAAATGAGACGTCTGTCCTAACATACGGCCACCGAGTAGAGCAGAAACAGATAGAGACGAGCTGTGACCGTACCTTCATTCTCTCCTGATGCCGCAGGATCATATACGCCACCCGGACGTGCATGGCACACCAGCGCCCGGACCTCTGTGACACAAACACATTATTACACCGGAAGTTCGCCAGTCTCACATTAATGCGCCATATTCCCTTCAATAGCATGTATTATTAAAATAAAAGGTTACTGATCTGGGACCTGCACTTCTCCGATTCTGACATGGCAGCTGGCGCTATAGTCACACAGAACATAACATACTTTGTATAAACCAATTAAACAGTCACTTTCCAGAATTGCTGTGTGCGCCACTGGGGAGAAACGATGGAGTGATAACACTGCTCTCAGCACATTACAAGATATATTACGTCTGTGTGTAGTTACAGTGTAACAATGTATGTACATGTGAATACATTAACTGGCAGAAACTCTTTACAATATATATATTTGACGTGCGAGTGTTCCCAGGGGGTGAATGACAGAACGAGATAGGTAAGGCTGAATGAATACAACTTGCAGCTACGTGACTGGGCCCAAGTGGTGGGAGCTTCCTCTATGTACAACACCGCACACACTTACCCTGGGTTTGAATGGTTCTGTCATCTGAAAGAAAAAAGACGACTATGTAAAGTTCCAGCTACAACATACATAAAGCACATTCTCCCCTATCCCCGGAGAATACACCCAGAGCCCCCATCCCATCTAGGACAGTGGGGGGAGGTAATGGATTAGCAGGCGGTGCGTTGTATCCACTGTATGCAGAGCGTGGAACGGGAGATAACTATGTGTTGTATTACTGTATATGCTGCACCTAGAAGTTAGACTGGGGATAGATTTACTAAGCTGTGGGTCTGAAAAAGTGGGGATGTTGCCTATAGCAACCAATCAGATTCTAGCTTTCATTTATTTAGCACCTTCTACAAAATGACAGCTAGAATCTGATTGGTTGCTATAGGCAACATCCCCACTTTTTCAAACCCGCAGCCCTTAGACTCTTTCATAATAAAAACCCCAAATAATAAAATAGCAGAATTATATCACTGATCTGTAGTCATGGGCCACTAGGTTATAAAAGGTTATTTTGTAAAAAATAAGACAATACTTCGTAAAATACCTACTTTTATTTACAATAATCACATCCTTCTAAATGGTTCCAGAAATTACAATGTTTCAGTTTTTAACGCCATTTTAAGTAGCAGTCACACATAGCCTTTTTCCTTCTTAGAATACCAAGTTAAGTACATTATAAGCATCTGATCAACTGTTATCTTACAAATCTTCATCTCCTTTTCAAAATCTCCCTGGAGGGCAAACAAGTATGGCTGACAATCATAAACACACAGCTCTCAGCATGTCATGTGGGGACGATTTTACAATACACAGAGCTCAGAGAGGCATTCTAAAACCGCTCTGCTCATACATCATGTGACTGGCTGCCATGGTAGTCAGACACTGTGCATAATTATAAATTATTAATAGCAGCAAGGAAGAAACCAAGGAAAATGGAAGATTCTTCTTAACGCCTGCCTCAGTGATGATACCCACCCACACCTCATTTATTCATGGGAAACTTGCTTTAAAAAAAGAAAATCAATAAAGCTTCCTATTTCTTGTCAGTCACTCACGCAGTGACTGTACCGCACGTCTCAGTGCCATATATTCGGCTATATGGTGAAAGATTCTCCCCCTTTGAAAGAAATTTGCTAAATTATCAGTAAATCTTTCTTGGGATGGTTATAACTTATGGGCGCAGCAGTGCCCCCTGCTGGAAATATCCTCCCCAATTTCTCCATCTAGAACAGTGTTTCTCAACTTCAGTCCTCAGGGACGCCTAACAGTCCATGTTTTCCATATCGCTTTGCTGGAGCACAGGTGTGATCATTACTGACGGACACATTTTGAAAGATCCACAGGTGGTATAATTATATCACTTGTGACCTGGAAAACCTGCACTGTTAGAGGTCCCTGAGGACTGGGCTTGGGAAACCTCCCTAGTGCCTGGACACCCATCATGCAAGTTACTCACCTGTGGAGCCTTGTGGGTAATGGGCGGAGGCACAGAGCACCGTGAGGCCAGCTCAGAACTTGTGCTCTGTAAGAGGAAGAAAACAAGTAGATTAGATCCAAAAGAGCTGGACTAGAGTCCTGTCCCACCAGAATAACACACCTACCTTGGGCTGAAACGCCCCCTGCTGAGATCCAAAGGAGACGCTAGGAGGTAAGACAGGGGGTAGTGCAGTAATCATTGGAGAAAAAGGAGGGTAAAACTGTAACAGAAGAAAACAAAAAACTGTTAATGGAAGCTGAAGAGATGCAAGGGGTGTGGCGAGAGCGCGGGTGTGGTGAGAGAGAGGGGACGAGGGGCATGGCGGGGGCAAGGGCGAGGCGAGGGAGGGGCAAAGGGTGTGGCGTGAGGGGTGTGGCGAGAGCGCGGGTGTGGTGAGAGAGAGGGGACGAGGGGCATGGCGGGGGCAAGGGCGAGGCGAGGGAGGGGCAAAGGGTGTGGCGTGAGGGGTGTGGCGAGAGCGGGGGAGCAAGGGGCGTGGCGAGAGCGGGGGCGTGGCAAGTTTCTCTGGGGAGAAGACAACAGATGCCTTAGGAAACAATGTGGGAAGTGAGAAGGATCTTAATGGACTTGACCACAGGGAGTATAGATGAAGAAAGCAGGCCCAGCTTGGGGGATACTAGGGAACATGAGCCGGGCGGGGGTGGAAGGTTGTAGGGTGACGTGGGTATAGGAGGAGAACACGGTGCTTACAGTACTTGGGTTCTGCCTGTACAGATTTTCTATTTTACTCGGATATTTCTCAAACTGTGAAGAGAGTGAAATAAAGGTGGTTAGATGGGCAAGTAGGAGACGTGAGGACACAAACATCCGTTAGATGGTATAATAAAGCCGACAATGAGACAGGACGAGTCACAGAGGGAAAAAATGGGAAAAGCAGACACAGGCGAGAGGAAGACACAGGACAAGCAGTTACTCACATTGTGAGGATAGGGTGTGAAGTGCTGGTGTGTGTGCTGGTGCGTATGTTGGTGGCTGTGCTGGTGGAACTGGTACATGGGTCTGACCGCAGCACCAATCTCAGCGGTGCCCCCTGGAGCCGGCAGTAACCGAGAGCCCATTTCTAGTCCAATGTTGTGGTGCTCTGTAAGAGAAGGTAAACAATTACAACCAAGGCAATATTACATTTACTCCCTACAGCCCCGGCATTATACGCCCCGTCAGCTACACATACTCACCAGATAACATGGCAGAGGGGTGATGCCCAGGGACTTGCATAAGTGGGGGAGGGGGGGGAAGGCCTTCAGAGTTTGCAAGCAAATTCATATGATGATGGAGGAAGGTCGCAGATTGGACGGGAGGGTATGAGGGCCCTGTGAACAGGTAGAGAAAGGGAAGGGGTTGTAGATCGCTGAGACATTTGTGGGGCCGACGACGTCTTAGGAACAGTGCTCCTGTTGGAACGTAGAGAAGAGAATTATAGTGAGATCACAGCAGTAACTTCCAGCAAGTTCCCCGTAATGAGAACCCCGGCACTTACCTACTAGGTCCTCGCTCCACACTCGGAGGAGGGGGAGGCTGGGCAGGAGCAGCCTCTGCTTTGGGGGAGGCACTGGGCGGATCGTTTGGTCGGGGAGCAGGTGATGGACACTGTAGGGCCTGCATAAACTCAATTTCTGGTTCTTGGCTTCTCTCACAACTTCTACCCAAACCCGATATCTGGGAAAGGACCATCAACTTCAACCGGCCCCCAGACAGTGGGGGAGAAGCTGGTGGAGAGACACAACACAGGGTAACAGAAGGGAAAACAAAATCCAGGAGGACAGCTCAATATAAAGGAGGTAGGCAATCCGGCCACGAGGAAGGGGGCAGCCTGGACACAAGGAAGGGGGCATAGCCCCCAACTCTACCACAAAGGGGAGCCTCCATCTGCAGATAGTGCACTCAGAGGTGAGAGCTTGTCCTGCCTTTATATGGATTATCTTTACTGTCAGTAACCAGACTGTGCTGGGTTTGTGGAAGATCAAAGAATAGAACAGCAGCATAATCCATTGAGGACATAGACTGGAGACGTCATTGGTAGACAGATGAGATGAATGATATCGTACCTGTACTTGTAGAAATGGTGAAAGACACAGCAAGGTCATCACTGGGAATCTGTTGGACAAGACCGGTGACGTGAGACTCCAAAACCACAATATGTGACACACAGTCAGCTGATCACTAATATATAACACGTCATCAAGGTAGGACTGGTCGGAGGGGAAGACGTGTGTGTGTGTGCGTGCGTGTGTGTGTGTGGTGTGTGTGTGTGTGTGTCTTATAGTCTAACCAAGAAAGAGGAGGGGGGGGGGGGTGTGTGTGTGTGTGTGTCTTATAGTCTAACCAAGAAAGAGGAGGGGGGGGGTGTGTGTGTGTGTGTGTGTGTGTCTTATAGTCTAACCAACGTGTGTGTGTGTGTGTGTGTGTGTCTTATAGTGTGTGTGTGTGTCTTATAGTGTGTGTGTGTCTTATAGTCTAACCAACGTGTGTGTGTGTGTGTGTGTGTGTCTTATAGTGTGTGTGTGTGTCTTATAGTGTGTGTGTGTCTTATAGTCTAACCAAGCAGCTGATGCTGCCCCTCATCTATCCGACAGCTGAATTTGGTAGTCAAACTGCTTTACAGCAAATTTGTGTTTAGACAAGAAAGGGGCTAATGCATGTTGCTCACAGGCTGCTTTATTGTCACCCTGGTTATTTACGCAGGGATGCCCCTTTATCACAGAATTGTTTTATTACCCTGTCAAGAGATCCTGAAACCCTAAAAGACGGACTAAAATTCCTCTGTCCAGGAAAAATGATATATTCCTTATAGGAAACATAATGGATCAAAGCAATACTTCCCCTAATATATGTTTGTATACACCTGTAATATCATATGTCCTATGTGTTCCAGGAGGGAGTTAGATTACACTTTAAGAACCCAGTACTAGAAGTGTTCTGGGACAATACGATGGTTGTCAAGCAGATTAACATACGAGCATGGTCCTCAGTGATGTCACAGAGGGGCGATGGGCAAGAAAGAAAAAGTAATGTACCGATTTGGAAAATTATCAGTTTGCTACTTAGGAACAGTGCGCGTTACAGCCGCCCCCCCCAGACATCCCGCACTACAGTGGCCCCCCCCCGGGCGGCGCGAGCTACAGCCCCCCACCCTCCACAGACGGCACGCGTTACAGCCCCCCACCCTCCACAGACGGCGAGAGCTACAGCCCCCCACCCTCCACAGACGGCACTCGTTACAGCCCCCCACCCTCCACAGACGGCACGCGTTACAGCCCCCCACCCTCCACAGACGGCACTCGTTACAGCCCCCCACCCTCCACAGACGGCACTCGTTACAGCCCCCCACCCTCCACAGACGGCACGCGTTACAGCCCCCCACCCTCCACAGACGGCACGCGTTACAGCCCCCCACCCTCCACAGACGGCACTCGTTACAGCCCCCCACCCTCCACAGACGGCACGCATTACAGCCCCCCACCCTCCACAGACGGCACTCGTTACAGCCCCCCACAGACGGCACGCCTTACAGCCCCCCACCCTCCACAGACGGCACTCGTTACAGCCCCCACCCTCCACAGACGGCACTCGTTACAGCCCCCCACCCTCCACAGACGGCATGCGTTACAGCCCCCCACAGACGGCACGCGTTACAGCCCCCCCACCCTCCACAGACGGCACACGTTACAGCCAACCCAGATGCCAGATAACGTGTACAACATGACTGTAATTCTTTCTGTGTTTTATTTCTGTCATTTTGATAAAACTGTTTTGTATTTATATGTCTGTATCTCAATTTCTTATCCCTATTTTTATTCCATAAGCGTTTAATGATCCGTCTGTGTTATTGAGGAAATCACATGTCAGATAGCCTTTGTTTTTTTTGAACGCTACATTTATGCATAGTCTATATACACCAATAGCAGAGACAGGAGTCTCTCACAGCACCAAACACCGGTACTAACCTGCTCATCACCGCTACTTTCAGCATCGCACTGCAAGAGACCAGGAAGAGTTAGGAAGTATAACAAGAGGATTAGAATTTGCAATCTAGCAGCTATAACATGGAGGTCAGAAACGTAGACGACAGCCCCGTATGGACGTCTGTACAGACACAGCCATCGGTCTACACTAAGGAGGGGGGGAAGGCAGTACTAGGAATAATCCACACTACTCACAATGTATCCAGCATCCAGGCCGTGCTGAAAGAGAGAACATTAGACGGAGTCATGACAGGAAAGGGGAAGTATTGGTCCCAGGAAGACAGAGTATAAATATACTGCACTCACCTGACTGCTGACGTGTTCTAGACCCGAACGCCGCGCACCCTCCTCTAGGGCCCCAATCCTGGCGCAATGACGCTTCTGTCAGAGGAATGCAGAGAGAATGATTGACAGAGTAAGCAACCTATCACAGCACTGCTCATAGGACTATAGTAACTGTCCAAATCTGGTGTCCTGTGTGCGTGTATGTATATGTATATACACACACCGTTATATAATATCAGTCAGTGTGATGTCCTGTGTGTGTATACACTGCTATATAATATACAAGGTTAGAGTGAAGAGTTTTGGCGTTTGCTGAATGTTATAAATGCCTGGTATGACCAGTGCAGCTATCTACATCTCCATGTATGCGGTGTACTGTATAATGTATATGAACCTGTTATACAGAGAACACCCTCATACCTGGCTCCTCTGTGCACAGTTATCTGGTTGGTTTTCGCTAGCTCCGGGATCCTCTGAACTGGCTCCATCGCTTCTCTTCCTCTTCCCTGGGGTAGACTTCCTGTAAGATTCCTCCAGAGGGACAGAGTCCATTGAGAAATCTCTCTACAGGATGGAAATAGCAGGAACTGTGAGATCTCATCATACACGCTTAATACTATACATCCGAGCCATACCACTTATACACCGATCAGCCTCCACAGTAAAACCACCTGCCTAATATTGTGTACGTCCCCCTCATGCCGCCAAAACAGCTCTGACCCGTGAAGGTATGAGCTCCACAAGACCTCTGAAGGTGTCCTGTGGTATCTGGCACCAAGATGTTAGCAGCAGATCCTGTAAGTTGTGAGGTGGGACCTCCATGGCTCGGACCTGTTTTTCCAGCACATCCCACAGATGCTCGATCAGATATCTGGGGTATTTGGAGGCCAAGTCAACACCTTGAACTCTTTGCTATGTTCTTTAAACCATTCCTGAACAATTTTTGCATTACCCTGCTGAAAGAGGCCACTGACATCAGGGAATACCGCTGCCATGAAGGGTGTACTTGGTCTGCAGCAATGTTTAGGTAGGTGGTACGTGTCAGAGTAACATCCCCATGAATGCCAGGACACAAGGTTCCCCAGCAGAACATTGCCCAGAGCATCACACTGCCTACACCAGCTGCCTTCTTCCCATAGTACATCCTGGTGCCATCTCTTCCACAGGTAAACGACACACACACCCGGCCGTCCACATTAGTAAAAGAAATTGCGATTCATCAGACCAGGCCACCTTCATCCATCGCTCCATGGTCCACTTCTGGTACTCACGTGCCCATTGTAGGCACTTTTGGCAGTGGACAGGGGTCAGCATGGGCACGTTGACGGGTCTGCGGCTATGCAGTCCCATACGCAGCAAGCTTCCTATCATACCAGCATTAACTTTTTCAGCCATTTATGCTACAGTAGCTCTCCTGTGGATGGGACCAGATAGCCTTTGCTCCCCACGCGCATCAATGAGCCTTTGGCGACCATGACCCTGTCGCTGGTTCCCCGCTTGTCCTTCCTTGGACCACCCCACAAGACCTGCCATTCCGGAGATGCTCTGCCCCAGTCATCTAGCGATCAAAATTTCTCACAAAGTTGTTTAGATCCTTACGTTTAGGGTCCACCCCTTGACAGGTGCCATTGTAATATGATAATAAATAAATTCACTTCACTTGTCAGTGATTTTGCCATTGTGGCTGATCGGTGTACATAGTAACTGTTCCTACATCACCTCCATACCCTGACCCATACCTCTATATACATAGTAACTGTTCCTACATCACCTCCATACACTGACCCATACCTCTATATACATAGTAACTGTTCCTACATCACCTCCATACACTGACCCATACCTCTATATACATAGTAACTGTTCCTACATCACCTCCATACACTGACCCATACCTCTATATACATAGTAACTGTTCCTACATCACCTCCATACACTGACCCATACCTCCATATACATAGTAACTGTTCCTACATCACCTCCATACACTGACCCATATCTCTATATACATAGTAACTGTTCCTACATCACCTCCATACACTGACCCATACCTCTATATACATAGTAACTGTTCCTGCATCACCTCCATACCCTGACCCAACCTCTATATACATAGTAACTGTTCCTGCATCACCTCCATACACTGACCCATACCTCTATATACATAGTAACTGTTCCTGCATCACCTCCATACCCTGACCCATACCTCTATATACATAGTAACTGTTCCTGCATCACCTCCATACCCTGACCCATATCTCTATATACATACTAACTGTTCA